>NC_141071.1:23273726-23376226 GCF_041138505.1 Cibotium barometz | reverse complement strand
CCCATATCACCAGCCCTACCTAAGTCACAAATCCCACATACAGTTTTCCATGTGGTGTAGGTGATGCCATAAGGGAATGTCTTGTCCTTTTGTGGCACAGTGGCATTATAGGCTCTTTCTCCTCATCTTTCCACGACACGGCAGAAGGGGAGTGGCACTGTGGCCACTGGTGGTGTAGCTTTATGGATTTGATGTCCTCCACTACTAGGTGAAGATGAGGAAGGCTCATCCTTGACCTATTGAGACTTTTCTTGAAACTGGATGTCTCTACTCACTTGCACCTCGTTAGCCTCAGGTTAATAGATTCAATAAGCTTTTGACTCAATGTAATAACCAAAAAATGTATTTTTGGCTCTTTGAATCCAATTGGCAAGAGGTACACGCATGTAGTAATCAAGCCAAAGACTTTGAAATGAGCAACATAAGGCTTCTTAACTGTGTAGGCTCCTTGTGGAGTCTTGCTGTCCATTGCCTTTGTTTGTTTTTTTTTTTTCGACTAGCCTCTTAGGCCCAAGATCCTCTTGTAGTTACCATTTTTTCACCTCCCGTATGCCCTTTTTTATTCGTTTGTATGTGGGAAATGCCATCAAGGAAGCACCTTGTCGAGTTTTGAACCCACTGTCATGTGCATGCACATGGACATGCTAATCCTTGATTTGAAGTAGATAAAACATGAGGATTTGAGTAGTAGAAACTGTCAGAGGCACAAGGAGGCATGATGTGTGGACTAGGACCCTGTCGGTAGCAGTTTAGCATTTATCTGATGTACAGATGTAAGAACCTCCCCTTCAGTCTCTTGTACTCATCCCCCCTTTCAGAATGGAAAAAGACTTGTTTGATCCTGTTTTGGTCTAGAGAGAGAATTTATTTTAGAGAGAGATAATACAATTTTGAGATATTTTTGGATAAAACGTTACCCTTTAATTTTAAGATGAATTTCCCTGAAACATAAGTTTAAAAAGAGTTTTCTAATGTGCATTAGAATTTAATTGAATATGCACCTAGGGGTACCTATTTTCAGAAAATTTTGGATTAAGGTCCAAAGAGTGTTCTAATGGGCCTATGGGATTAATCTAAGTGTTTGGATAAGAAAAATGCAAGAAGAAAAGAAAATCCATAAAAAAAATGAGTAAATTTTCACATAAGATGAAGAGTTGACTAGTACTGGTACTTAGTATTAAAATAATGTGAACTTTGACACCTCAAGGGAGAGAGAATCCCACTTCAAGGAGGCGCTTGGAAATCACATCAAAGGGGTCATTTTTTATTTAAAAAAATACATGAGGTGGCTAGATATTTCATCTCTCATCTCTCCTCTTCCAAACTAGATCAAAAAGTGGGCATAACTAGTCTAAATCTTGTCCAAATTGGCCAAAACTGAAGTTGGAAGCCTCTTGATCCTAGATGGGCTTGGTTGATGGCCTCCTTCACCTATAAATAGAACCCCATTACTTTGTATTTTCATCTTAGTGTATTCTCATGTTAGTGTAATTTTCATTTTAGTGTAATTCCTTCATCCCTCTTCTTTGCCTTTCCATTGTGAAACTTTGGTGCTTCACTAAACCTCTTCTTCTCTTGAAGACTACCCTCTTCTCTTGGTGGCCAAGCCTCTTCTCTTGGTGGCCAAGCCTCTTCCTTGAGGGTATTCTCATGTTAGTGTAATTTTCATTTTAGTGTAATTCCTTCATCCCTCTTCTTTGCCTTTCCATTGTGAAGCTTTGGTGCTTCACTAAACCTCTTCTTCTCTTGAAGACTACCCTCTTCTCTTGGTGGCCAAGCCTCTTCCTTGAGGGCTACACATCTCCTTGCTAGATAAAGAATCAAGCCCAAATCAAGGGTAAGCCTAAACAATGATGCTTATATTATCTTCTTCTCCTCTACATACTTGGGAAGCATTCTATCTCATGGTTTCTTCTTAAAACCATGCCCTTATTGATTTATGTTGTTGTTTAGATGAAGTAATGTTAATCTCGTATGCTTTAGTGTATTTTTTATGATTTATATTCACTCTTTATGAAGGAATACTCACTTCTTATGGTTAAATCCTTCTTGGAAGGTTAAACCTTAATTCTAATCTCATTTTTAACCCTAAACTCTAAGCTTATCAAGCTAGAGATGAAGGTTAAACATTTTTATGTTTATTAACCTACTTAGAATGAGGTTAAATTCATTTAAGCTTGTTTATATGATAAGAGATCTTATATTATTCATTTTATGATGATTATGAAAGAGAGCTTATGATAACATTCATATATCTATTTTCATATGGAAGTTATATTTGAATATTTTATTTAAATAAACAAGATGTTTAGATATATTTATTTTTATGTTTATAATTAGGTTTATGCATAAATTAATTTTTGTATTAAAAGTGGAAGTTTCACTATATTTTTATGTATAAATACTTATGTGTGTTATAATGCATAAAAGAGGAATTTTCATGATATTTCATGAAAATACTTATGTGTGTTATTTCACTATATTTTTATGCATAAATACTTATGTGTGTTATTTTTATGTATAAATACTTATGTGTGTTATAAATACTTATGTGTGTTATGCATAAATATTATAATGCTAAAAGAGGAATTCTCATGATATTTCATGCATAAATACTCTAATGCTAAAAGAGGAAGTTTCACGATACTTTTATGTATAAATATTTATGTATTTCTATGCATAAATATTCTAAATGCTAAAAGAAGGATTTTCATTATATTTGTGTGTATACATTCATAGTATGTGTATGCATAAATGTTTAGATGTCAAAAAGAGAAAATTTTATTATATTTTCATAAATTATATTCATGCATGTGTATGCATGATTATTTAGATGGCAAAAGAGGTTATGTGAACATGTTTTCATGTGTATATTCATGATATATCTATACATGAATATTTTTATATAAAAAAGAGGAAGTATCATCACATTTTTATATATGAATATGCATAAATCTTTTATTCAAAAAGAGGAATATTGAGCATATTTTATTTTGGAAAAATTGAGAAAGTAATGTGAAAATATTCACAGGAATGCATCGAGAAACCATGGATAAATTTTTAATTAGAAAAATGAATCGCCTATGCTTTCTGGGCGGCAAGGAAATGTTTTTTTTTGGGTTCGTTGGAAGAGCCACCGGACTAGTCCCTTGCCCGGACATTCATGGGCGAGGCCCCGAGTAAGTTACTCTACCATGCATAGACATTATTCTGCTGCCTCTCTTTCACTTAAACTACACGGTAGGGGTCTTACATCTGGTATCAGAGCATTTGGTTAAAGTTGATAAACCAAGAAGCAAGAAATGTCAAAAATTTATGAGTTACCAGTGAAAGATTGTAATTGTGTGTTGAAATTTGTACAAGTTGATATTCAGAATGGAAATTCATAAATTGAAATTGGGTTTTTAGATGGAAGTATCACGTTTGTGTGGAATCCCCGACCTTACTTGAGGCTTAGATATGATGGCATTTGCCTTATAACACCAAGGCTCGTGAAAACCCGTATATATCGTGGATATAATTGGAGCTCTATACTGACAATATATGCGAGTGAATCTAAGACCTTGAAGTTATGAACAGAAATTCTATATTGGAAAAAAAATAAAATAAAATTTCTAGATGATGATTTCATTTTTTGAATGTTGGTTGATATGATTTTAGAATTCTGGTTGAAAATTGATGAATTGATTTGGACTCTGATTTTTGAATTATGGTTGAAAGTAGACGAGTTGAATAAGTCATGATGATGATGAATGGAGAGAATTCTAGTGATGATGGTAGTAACTTGGAAGACGATCAAGACTTTCAGCAGATCACTATGAGATTAGTGGATCGTGCTGATGACAGATTGTTCGCTGCTTGACCCTTGGCCCAGTGGACCCAATTATGGAATAATGAATCGAGAACCTATATAATTGAAATTCCCATGGGAAATGTTCAGATGTTAATTGGAAATTTCTGGTCTTGTAAGATCCATGTCCACACCGCGCAACAATTCAGGGGTGCTAGCAGCGGAAGTAGCACTTCTTGCGCGGGGCAAGGTCCCACACTCGGGGCCTCGCCCACGGATATTCGGACAAGAGACTAATCCATCGAACCCGAAAAAACTTTCTTTTCCCGGAAAGCACGGGCGATTCCACCACGATAACTTTTCCTTAACGTAGTCAAAAGCCTTAACTAATTGAGCTCATCTGACCGAACCCATAAGTCCCATAGTCAGATCAGGGAAAAAGATTGTACTTGGATCATAGAGACCAACACTTTTTTCCTCATTGAGAGGCACAGCCGTTGATTCTTTTCCAAAGAACAATTTTTGTCTGGAATTTACTTCATCTATCGAACTAAACAGAAATTGAGTCTCGATTTACGGATCCATTAGTCCAACCTTACCCCATCCAGTCCCATGGGTGAGCCAACTGCCCAACCACTGTAGTGATGGGATCCAATTAGGAATTTGGTTAGGTTTTGTCTTGGGTACCGAGAAAAAGAGTTCCCAGGCCCCCTAGCCGGATGTTCATGCAAACATAAAACTAGTCACACCACTTACACACTCAATATGAAATTGCCTTTTTCTCAGCATCACATATCTTTAAAACAATCCTTTAATGAAACCATTGTGTCACTTATCACAATCCTCAAAATCTCTGGTTGAATCCTTGTTTCCAATCATTCCTTCATCGGTGTCCTTATGGCATCATTGGCAACCAGAACGCTCACCACCTGTTCACACAGGGGCCTTTTCGATAGTTCCTAGCTCATAGTAACCAGCAATATATTCACATAACAAAATAGAATCTCCGTGGAAGATCAGCAAGATCAACCAACAGATCCACATCTTTCTATGCATAAAATCAAAATTAGTAAGAATAACTCTTTTGGATTAAAAGTAAAATTCTTTATGCATCTATTTATGCATAAAATTAAAATTGATGAAAATAACTCTTTTGAATCGAAAATAAAATTCTTTATGCATCTTTCTATGCATAAAATCAAAATTGATGAAAATAACTCTTTTGAATCGAAAATAAAATTCTTTATGCATCTTTCTATGCATAAAATCAAAATTGATGAAAATAACTCTTTTGAATCGAAAATAAAATTCTTTATGCATCTTTCTACGCATAAAATCAAAATTGATGAAAATAACTCTTTTGAAATAAAAATGGATTTCTTTATGCATCCTTCTATGCATAAAATCAAATTTAATGAGAATAACACTTTTGGATTAAAATAAATTCTTTATGCATCTTTCCATGCATAAATCCAATTTAGTAGGAATTACACCTTTAGAATAAAAGAATTTCTCTTTTGTATCTTCCCATGCATAAAAACTAAATCCAATGGAAAAAAATTCTTTTAAAATAAAAACTTTCTTTTATGCATCTATTTATGCATAAATTCAATTCTGATGAAAGTCACACTTTTATAATAAAACAATTTCTTTTATGCATCTAATTTATGCATAAAATCCATTTATGATGAAAATCACTCTTTTAATATAAAAAAAATCTTTTATGCATATGTTTATGCATACAAATCATTTATGATGAAAATCACTCTTTTAATAAAAAAAATCTTTTATGCATATGTTTATGCATACAAATCATTATGATGAAAATCACTCTTTTAATATAAAAAAATCTTTTATGCATATGTTTATGCATACAAATCATTTATGATGAAAATCACTCTTTTAATATAAAAAATCTTTTATGCATATGTTTATGTTTGTTTATGTTTATGCATACAAATCATTTATGATAAAAATCACTCTTTTGATATAAAAGAATTTCTTTTATGCATCCATTTATGCATAAAAATCATTTATGATGAAAATAACACTTTTATAATCAAAATAACAATTTCAATATGCTTCCTTCTATGCATAGAATTTAATTCTAAAGAAAGTGACACTTTTTTAATAAAATATTTTTAGTATGCATTTTTCTATACCTAGGATGAAAAATAACACTTCAAGAATACATATACGATGGGAATTACTCTTTTGAAATAAAAAAAGTAAAACTTAATTTTCACAATTTTAGAAAATTTTGCCATAACCTCCTTTGTATGGTTGACCATTTTTCAAATTTTAACTCTCTAAAATTAATTAGAAATTCACCAAGAGTATTTAAATCATTCTAATGTAAACATTTTCTACTTTATCAAAGAGAAACATTATGAAAAACTTGATTTTATCCATTAATCTTTCATCTAGGATAAGAATGGTTGGATTTACTAAAGAAGAGAGGGGAATGCCTTTTTTCAATGAGGCATAACATCATATTCAATTTAGAGAAGACAAAAATCATAAAAAACCATAAAATGAATAGAAAAGAGAAGAATCTCCAACTTACGAAGGAATTTGAGAGCTTTCCTTTGGCTTGATGGTTTGAGGGTTCTACTCTTGTTTGAAATAAGAGTGGCCACCAATCTTTAGAAGAGGGAAGGTCAAAAACTAATGAATTATGAGTAAATTATAGTTTTCAGGCTCTTGGGAGAAGTAGGGTAACAGTGCAAAAACACTATTAAGCTTCAACAAAGGAGAAGGCTTCTATTTATAGAAAAAAGTGAGCTTCTAACCAAGCCAATTGATTCTAGAAATTTTCAAATCAGTTTGGTCAATTTTTGACCATTTTTGGGTCAGTTTAGTCCACTTTTTGGATCTAGTTGAAACAGGAGAGAGGAGAGATAAAAGTATCTCATTATTTGGGAGTTTAAAACTCTCCCACACATGTGAAATAGGCACCTCCTTTATGAGGGAAATTCCCCCATACTGAGGTGTCAAAAATGCATCATTTCATCTAAATATCTTTCTTTTTTAACTATTAACCTTGTCCTTAGTCAACTCTTCATCTTATGTGAGTATTTACTCGTTTTTGGGAGATTTTTCTTTTATTCTTCTATTTATCTCCTCCCTACATTTGGATGAATCTTATTGGTCCATAGGAACCTTAATTTAATTTTTTTTAAAAAATCTGGACCCCTAGGATAATGCCTCCTGAATAGATTATACTTAGTTTCTAATGCATCTTCTGAAAATCTTTTTTTTGAACTTCTGTTTTAGGGAAACTTATTTTAAAAAGATGAGATATTTTTCTATCCAAAAATATTTAAAAACTGAACTACCACTCTCTAGAAGATTTTCTCTCTCTAGGCCAAAACTGGTAGAACAAGATCTTTTATATTTCTGAAGAGGAATTTGATTACAGGGGAAGATACTGGATATCCAGAG
Source organism: Cibotium barometz (assembly GCF_041138505.1). Classification (NCBI taxonomy): domain Eukaryota; kingdom Viridiplantae; phylum Streptophyta; class Polypodiopsida; order Cyatheales; family Cibotiaceae; genus Cibotium; species Cibotium barometz. The sequence goes on along the minus strand of NC_141071.1, from coordinate 23,368,992 downwards.
AGGCTGGGGAGGAATCTTACAGGTCTGATGGACCATTATTGTGTTAAGGATATGATTGATCTATTTATATGAGTTATGTATGTTTCTTCCTACTATAGAAAAGATTTTTATCCCAGGATTCTGAGAGGATTGACCAAACTTTAAGGAACCCTAGAATTAGTTGGATCTATAGTAGAATACCTTGTTTGAAGGAATTATTTTTTAACTTCTTAAGTCTTAGAAGCTCGAAAACGAAGGCGAATAGAAAATTTAACAATGTATCATTTTGGCAGAATCATGAGACGAGCACATCGTGGTGGACAGCCAGATCCTTGCGTGGATGAGGATGAGCTTAACCCTGACATTCGTAAAGCTCTAGATAGATCTCAACCAGGTCTCTTCAAGGGTGAAGGAGAACAGTTAGGTGAGGCCATAGAAAAGTGGATCGAAGCTATTCCAGAGGAGTACTTCGATGTCACAGGTTGCAACGATAAAAGTAAGGTGGCTCTTGCTAGAGGCTAAAGATTGTAGAGACAGCTAGAGTAGCGTGGAGGAACCATTGCAAGACAAACCGCTTGGATCAGAACACCCAGACGTGGGACGATCTCAAGACCTACCTCATAAAGAGATTTTGTCCTCCAGGCTTCTCAGAAACAAAGATGAATGAGTTTCTTGAGCTAACCCAGGGGAGCCGAACTACGGAGGAATATCACCAGGAATTCGCTCTCCTCCTCAAATACTCATCATCCGCTGGATGAAGATTAGCTGATGGGGCTAGGTTCATTTCGGGAATGAACGAACCCTTGGATACCTTGGTGAAGAATACTAAGCCAGTTTCTATGGCCGAAGGAGTGTGGATGGCGAAGGATTTCGCCAAGGCCTTTGTTGTCCAGGTCCGAGACCCTCATCTTTCAAAAGATTCCAAACCTTGGGAAGTGCTTCCAACTTTTCGCCACCTAAGAGACGGCAAGGGCCTAATTAAACCCCAAGATATGGGAAGTTTAAGAATGGAAGGAAGGCCTTTTCCTCGGAATACATTCTCTAGAACTTTGGAAGAGCTTAGAAGTGAGAACATATGTTTTGGTTGTCAAGGTTTTGGGCGCTAGTTCAAGGATTGCCCAACTCCTTCTATGTCACTAGACCAGGGGAGCCAAGGTCCTAGAGTGCCGAGACCGACCCCTTCGTATCGGTCTAATCAAGGTCCCTCTCGCCAAAGTTAGGGAAACCCTAGAAGAATGCTAGCGCAGCTTGCAACCTCAGTGCAGAGTAGTATCAGGTCCCCCTTCCAAAATTAGGGAAGCCAGAGAGAGAGAGAGTTCCACCCCAGACAGCAGCAGCCAGAGCCGCGACACAATAGCTGATGTAGTGGAGAAAGAAAGAGGATGGATAGATTTATGTCACCATTGATGATCAAGTCTAAAATCTTCAGTTCTCTGTCATAATATTGATTACTGGAATTAAGTACCGCCTTGGGAGTAAGAAGATGATTTTTACCTAGATTACCCCCAGTTTTGTGAGATGAGGGTATCTCACATTTTTGAAAGTAGGAGAGGGTGTAAGATTCCTCCCTCCAACTTTTGATGATGTAAAGATGTAAGAACCTCTCCTTCAGTCTCTTCTAATCATCCCCCCTTTCAGAATGGAAAAAGATATTATTTGACCCTGTTTTGGTTTGGAGAGAGAATTTATTCTAGAGAGAGATAATATAATTTTGAGATATTTTTGGATACAAAGTTACCCTTTAATTTTAAGATGAATTCCCTTGAAACAGAAGTTTAAAAAGAGTTTTCCAGTGTGCATTAGAAATTAATTGAATATGTGCACTGGACACCTTAACCTAGGGGTACCTTAATCCACAAAAAATGAGTAAATTTTCACATAAGATGAAGAGTTGACTATTACTGGTACTTAGTATTAAAAAATGTGAATTTATTAAAAAATGTGAATTTTGACACCTCAGGGGAGAGAGAATCCCACTTCAAGGAGGTGCCTAGAAATCACATCAAAGGGGTCATTTTTTATTTAAAAAAATACATGAGGTGGCTAGATATTTCATCTCTCATCTCTCCTCTTCCAAACTAGATCAAAAAGTGGGCATAACTAGTCTAAATCTTGTCCAAATTGGCCCAAACTGAAGCTAGAAGCCTCTAGATCCCAGTTGGGCTTGGTTGGTGGCCGGTCTCCCTCACCTATAAATAGAACCCCATTCCTTTGTATTTTCATCTTTGTATTTTCATCTTAGTGTATACTCGTGCTGGTGTAATTTTCATTTTAGTGTAATTCCTTCATCCCTCTTCCTTGCCTCTTCATTGTGAAGCTTTGGTGCTTCACTAAACCTCTTCTTCTCTTGAAGACCACCCTCTTCTCTTGGTGGCCAAGCCTCTTCCTTGAGGGCTACGCATCTCCTTGAGGGCTACGCATCTCCTTGCAAGATAAAGAATCAAGCCCAAATCAAGGGTAAGCCTAAACAATGATGCTTATATTATCTACATGCTTGGGAAGCATTCTATCTCATGGTTTCTTCTTAAAGCCATGCCCTTCTTGATTTATGTTGTTGTTTAGATAAAGTAATGTTAATCTCCTATGCTTAAGTGTATTGTTTATGATTTATATTCACTCTTTATGAAGGAATACTCACTTCTTATGGTTAAATCCTTCTTGGAATGTTAAATCTTAATTCTAATCTCATTTTTTAACCCTAAACTCTAAGCTTATCAAGCTAGAGATGAAGGTTAAACATTTTTATGTTTATTAACCTACTTAGAATGAGGTTAATTCATTTAAGGTTGTTTTTATAAGATAAGAGATCTTATATTTATTCATTTTATGATGAAAGAGAGCTTATGATAACATTTATATATCTATTTATTCATTTTATGATGAAAGAGAGCTTATGATAACATTCATATATCTATTTATTCATTTTATGATGAAAGAGAGCTTATGATAACATTCATATATCTATTTTCATTTGGAAGTTATATTTGAATATTTTTATTAAATAAACAACATGTTTTGATGCATTTATGTTTAGGCATAAATTAATTTTTATATTAAAAGTGAAAGTTTCACTATATTTTTATGTATAAATATTTATGTGTTATGCATAAATATTATAATTCTAAAAGAGGAATTCTCATGATATTTCATTCATAAATACTCTAATGCTAAAAGAGGAAGTTTCACAATACTTTTATGTATTTCTATGCATAAATATTCTAAATGCTAAAAGAAGGATTTTCATTATTTGTTTGTGTATACATTCATAGTATGTGTATGCATAAATGTTTAGATGTCAAAAAGAGAAAATTTTATTATATTTTCATAGTTATATTCATGCATGTGTATGCATGATTATTTAGATGACAAAAGAGGTTATGTGAACATATTTTCATGTGTAAATTCATGGTATATCTATACATGAATATTTTTATATCAAAAAGAGGAAGTATCATCACATTTTTATATATGAATATGCATAAATCTTTTATTCAAAAAGAGGAATATTGAGCATATTTTATTTTGGAAAAATTGAGAAAAGAATGTGAAAATATTCAGAGGAATGCATCAAGAAAACATGGATAAATTTTTAATCAGAAGAGGAATCGCCTATGCTTTCTAGGTTAGGAAAGTTTTTTTTCTGGGTTCGTTTTGGAAGAGTCGTCGGACTAGTCCCTTGCGCCCAGACATTTGTGGGTGAGGCCCCAAGTAAGTCGCTCTACCTTGCGCGTAGACATTATTCCATTGCCTGTATTTCAGTTAAACTACAAGGTAGGGGTCTTACAGCCTGATTGATTTATTCCTCCCAAGGCCTATAAAAGGCATCACACTTCTCATTGTTAGATAAAGGCCAAGGCCACTTAACACTGTACTTCTTTGTACCATATGAATATATTGAATGTACAACCATCTCTCTCTCTCTCTCTCTATTATATGTCTATGTTGATTGTTCTTGCATATCAAGAGTTCCTATGCAGTGCTTAGGTCAGAAAGAAGACTACTTAGATCTTCTACATGTCACACCCAAGACGACCTCCTAGTCCTAGACAAACACCTTTACCACTTGAGCTATCATCTCATTGGCCTTCCATTGCCTTTGTTGCACTTCTATATTGAGGATGTTAATTGTTGTGTTCAGTGCTTTGGCTAAAAAAGAATTTGGAAGGCCCTTCTCTTTAAAATTTCAATTGTAAACCCTTTGATTGTAAACCCCGGATTTCCTCTTATCTAGGAGGAAATTTCAATTGTAAACCCTTTGATTGTAAACCCCGTATTTCCTCTTATCTAGGAGGAAATAATACACAAATCCTCATGCCCTTATTCCTTCCTTTGGATGTGGTGAAGCCAATTTATGTGATTTCATAAGATGGAAAGTTGTACTCTTGTCACATGCTTATTCTATCATAGATTCTTAGCAACCAAACCCTTTCTTTGTACCTTTAAGTGAGGTGTACAATAATGCTCAAACCTTCCAAGACTAGCTTTCTTGGGCCCTCTTGGCTTGATAACCTTCACACATTATACGGACAATTATTTTTGATACTATGTGCAGCCACTTGATTGTGTGTCATTGATGCAACCACTTCGTTAATGAAAGAAAGGAAGATTTTTAGTGATGGTATATTGAGAAAAAGAGAATTCCCATAGATCTCTATATCACAAAAGGTAGGTAATAAAGAAACCTCTTGTCTCCTCAATTGTACATTTGGTGCTCTCCCTCAATTGCACATTTGGTGCTCTCCCTCAATTGCACTTTCATAGTCATCAATCAAGCCTTGCATTGTCAAACATGTAAAATGTTGCTCTATCCATGTACAAGGCAACTTATGCTAGACTACACCAAAGAAGAGATCAAAGCATTTCACTTATTGATACTCCTTACAACATTAGGAAAACTTTGGACATCTTTTGAGCCCTTTGCTAATGACCTTCATTAGCAATGGACCAATAGGAAGAGAGGAGTGTGCACATTTGGTCTCCTCCAAAAGTAGGGGGCAACTAAGCTTGTCTCCCTCGTTACTACATTTGTGGGGTTCACAAAGTAGGGAATGGCCTTTATAAATTAGGGAGGTGGAGTGTAAAAAGTAGGGCACGGCCTTCATAAATTAGGGAGGTGGAGTGCAAAAAGTAGGAGGGTGCCATAAAGGGGGTAGCTTCTAAAAAGTAGAGGGCTCCACCAATTTCAGCCCCATCAATCTCATGGATAAAAAAACCCTAAAAAATAGGTTTTTTCAAAAAACAAATTCAAAAGTGCATTTTTCCCTCTCAAAACCCAACCCAAACCATATTATATCAAAAAACTTCTTTTTTAACCTCATATTTCTCTCCCTACACATTATTCTTCTCTCCAACATCATCCTCTTCGCCCCAAACCTCAAATCTCCATAGCTCATTCTCTCTCTACTGTGCAACCTTCTCTCTCTCTCTCTCTCTCTCTCTCTCTCTCTCTCTCTCTCTCTCTCTCCCCCCCCCCTCTCTCTCTCTCTCTCTCTCTCTCTCTACTACTGTGCTCAAATTTGCAGCCTTCTCTATCTTTATCACACACACGTGCACACATTCAAATCTCCTCACACCCACATCTACCTCCCTCTCCCCAAAAACCTCTAATCTGTACTATGCAACCTTATTTCTCTCTCTCTCCTCCCTAAAACCTTTCTAGCAAAACACAATATGAAGGGTAGTGCATCTTTGTCGGAGAAGGCTAAGGGACGAGGTTGGGGCTCTGCTCAAGCACAATACCAGGGATGAACACAGTGCTTGGGTTGAAAAACAATTTCAAAAGGAAGATTGGGTGTATTTGCAGCCCAGTGCCACTGGACCGCATCGAGTTCGGTGTTGAGATGTGGTTGAGCACCATTGGAAGGGGCGCCTACTAGGATTCAAGAAACAAGGCATGATGGATTGGTTACCCTAGTGCAACATGTGTACTTAGCATCGAAAATTTCTTTGAGCCCACATCATCATATACCTCATTTCCCTTTTGCAGCCGTATGCTTTCACTTTAGTACGTTAGTGTACATTGTATTTGAACTGTTCTTTTCAACTTTATTTAACAGTTTCCTCATTTCCAGATATTTTTCCTTTCAACATCATTGAGGAGTAGCCCATAAGGAGCCTAACGGGAACATTTTATACCGTACATGTGCACATTGAGGATGGTGTATTCTCTGACAGTGCCCCTTCTAACCTTGCTAGTCGAAATATTTTCTTCTACACCCACAAATATGTAGTCCCGACATAGGTCAATGGGTTTGGTAAGCTTGAAGAAGTCCGCTCTCCTTCCCTCTCTAGTGCTGAATGACCAATGCTTGATGTTTGGACTATTGTTGTTCTTAAAGCAAAGATGGCCAATGATATACATTCTTCTTTGAAGTACACAAAGGCCTCAAGATCGATTGGTCTTAGCTGGGCATGCCCTTTGCATGTGTTTGCCCACATGTTTTGGGCCATTACTTGCACACGAACGCCAACAATGTACATGTGCAAGAAGGTGGTAGGCTATGAAGAGAGATTGTCAATTTTCTTGGCCAAGGGTGGGACATTGTGGAGGGGGAGCACAAAGGAGAGAATTTCAGGTGCAATATAGTGCATTCTAGTCTCCTTTTGATACTTGCGAGCTCGTACCACTTTGTGTACTTGTTTCTATTTACCGAGCGATGGATGAGGAAGAAGGGTATGGATACCCTTACAAGCTCAAGAGGAGGTTATAGAGCCTATATATCTCTCTATATACACCCTTAGACCTAATGTGGGGGTAGAGATTGTCTAAGCAAGTAAGCATTGGAGCCTTTTGAACGTTCGCGATCACCTACACATTTTGGGATTTGAGGGAATCAATAATGCTTGCTTCAATTTGCAGGGTAGGAAGGTAAGGATCGTTTGACATTTAAACCTCTGTATTTGCTCACCCCTTTTTGGAGTCACTTACTATGTTTGGTGTTTGGATAGATTGGAAGGAGACCGAAGCAAACACCAAGGTGTCCTTGGATTGGGGGATGGATGATGTTACCTTGGTTCAAAGAATGTATGCTATGAGTGTCCACTAGAGTAATTTTGTAATATCCCTCCACCAGAGTTTTGTATAAAAAAATATTTTTTGAGATACTTTGGTGTTTTCAGTGACTTTCTGCAAGGCCTCAAGGGAAACTGACTGCATCCGACATTCCATCTTGTATTCCCATAAAATTTCTTTGCACATTTGTGAGAAAGGTTCCCTTCGGATGAGAAGCTCTACGGACTTTTGGTAGTGACGTATATCCTAGAAATCCCTGTACCTTGAGCGTCGCCTACAGACACGGCCATGAGGAAGACATTCGATGGGATGTGGTAGGCAGGCGAGGCATGTAATAGGTTAACTTCCTTCTATTTCTTTCTAGGGCCGGTGCTTCTTCCTCTTACTCCCCTTACTGCTCTTGCTATTGCTATTGCTCTTGCTCTTGCTCTTATTGTTCCTCTTGCTCCCCTTGCTGCTCTTGTTGTTGCATGGTGATGCATGGCAAGGTCTTTGCTCCTACGACTGGGTGGTTGGGAATCTCCATGTGTGTCCATGTAGCTGCCCCCCCAGTCGGTGTCGGTGTCGGTATCTGTTGCACTGCTATCTTTTGTGCCATAATCCACCAACTTTATATGTTTTCTTGACTAGGATGAGCTAGCTTGCTATGTCAATTTTTTCTTGAGACTACGGTTGTAACTCTCCGAATTCTCAGACTACGGTTGTAACTCTCCAAATTCTTGTTTGTGTTGTCCTTCAATCGGGCGTGTCATTCTTTGGTCATCTTCTTCACTGATTGTTTTGTACATGCCATGGTGAGGAGAGCTGAGGGTAAGGATAGTAAGGCTCTCGCTAGTAAGGAATGGGCAAAAATAGAGGTCGACCTTTATTTATACAAGAAAATGCCATCATTGCAATAACCCCAAAAAACCCTAATTTTAAGAGGTCACTCACGCGTGTAAATAAATCGTATGCATGCTAATGTTAAGCTGCATGGGGCATCATTCGAATAAGCGTTCACTAGAGACTATTGAAAAAATCGAGGAAATTTTTTATTGGTCTCCAGAAGGGTGCAAAAATAGCATTTTCATCTGAATTGGAGAGTGAATTTTTGCACCCTTTTGGACACTTATCATAATAAAGCATCAAAACACACGAATATGTGGAATACAAATCATGTCATATTTCAAAAATCAACATCTTGAGACTTCTTCGAGTATTACAAAGCATTGTAAATCTTTGGGATACAATTTAAGTAATTAAAAAAACTATATTTGAAGGTGTATTACAAAGCTTCCTCGCTACGAATCAAACCTAGCAAGGGAAGTATATCAATCTAACAAAATTGGTAACGATGCATGACTTCATGGTCCTCAAAACCAAGGGGGACTCCAAAAATCGTAACATAATTTGCACCATAGACTGTCGGTGCTCTGTAATGTTCCTAGCAAACCGCAATGCCCTTGTGCATTCCGCTTGTGGTATGGAGGGGTCATTACGTGACCTTCTGCTCTCGTCAGCATGGAAAAATGAGCCCTATTGATACTACATGCAAAAATGAAATTGTCGATCTGGGCGGCAAGGTTGTGCAAATCCTTGACTTTTAGCTCTTGGGCTGAGAGGGCATCCTCATCAGGTTGGATGGGGACCTTGATATTGAGAATAAGTATCGTGCGAGTTTGGAAGCAGTGATTGTGCTTATGAGGAGTTGAGTTCTTGTGTGCTCTCAAAGTGCTTGTACAAAATGGACAAAAAGAGAGAGGGTGCTCATTTATAGTGGCCAATGTAATCATTACACGAAACCCTAGTTTTTAGAGAAATGTCACGCACCAGAAAAATAGGTTTTGAAACATGAAAGATAACATGGTTCCATATTAGGCAAAAAGAACCATTTACATTCTCAATTATAACACCTGATTACATTCGATAGATAATATCCCCATAGATTAGCTACACATCAACACTAGGCCTCATTCAAGTCTATAGGGACCCATACTTTACCAACTCTCCTACATGTAACCCTCCATGCTGCATGACATATGTAGGTCTTGTCCTTGCCCTCCACCTTACTGTTTTTTGATCCTTACTTTTCATTTTGGCAATTTGGGCCAATTTGGACATTCGAGCCCTCTCCCTTGAGGTTTCTTCCAAAGGTATAATGGAAGAGCCAATCAAACATTTCTTTGAGATAGTTTAATCGAGTCCTTCCACCTCCATGTCTTGTGTTCTTGAAATAAACTCCCCTTGCACGGTAATGAATTTTCTCCATTCCTTGGGTGGTCCACATGTCAAGTGAGCCGTAGGCGTTCATGAAATATGCACCATGAGCATACAAGATGTGCTGTACAAATACGAAACAAAACCACCATTCAGGAAAAGTGCATTAGAAGAAGAAATCTGTTTTGCAAAACCTTTAAAGGCATTATATTACCATGTAATGCACAATATTCAATTCACCCCATGTGCGGACCACGACTTCAATGAAGCTTTGCAACTCTGCTTGAAATTGTTTGCGGTTTTGGTCTATTGTGTTGCTTTGACTCATCAATTCCACTACCTTATTGAAATTTGTCCACACTTGCTTATGCAAAACAACAATGTTTGCATCCAAGAAGTCCAAAGTAGTACAAGCACAAAGGTCTTTCCATAGCTTCCATCTCTTCAGAGGAACATTTTCACCTTCCTCGACATGTTGCCTGTTTGCATTTCTCTGAATCTTATCCCGTTTGTTGAAAGGCTACTTTCTAGAGAAACCTTCTCACCTTATGTCCACTCATTGAAACATTTTAAGCAACCATATGTGAAACTCCATAGGTCTTTTGTTTAACTTGTATCTCCACATTTCCCCCATGGAAACCAATGTCATTTAAAATCTTCTCCACTCTAGCAATCGCCTCATCCTGTCGACTTTCACTAGGCATAGTGAATGCATAGTCTATGTGATACTTTAAGAGGCGGTCAAAGATACGCACATGAAAGCATGCAAAGTAAAAAAGTGAACATTCCTAAGAGGGAAAGGAATTATGGAGTTCCAGCTATTATCCCTTAAGTCCCTATTTGGAGGAGCCAACATAGGCGATAAAAGGACACCACACTGTCGCACTCTTCCTCGCAATTTCCTGTTTCCTTGCATTCCTCTTCACCATTGGTAGCCATCCTGCTAAATTTCTTCTTGGTTTTTTGTTTCAATCCATGCATGCACCAAGGGCATGGGTGAGTTTTATTTGCACCTTGAGTGCATCATACACTTTATTGTCTCCAAATCCCTGCCAAGATGCCAATCAATGCGTCAAAGCTCCTAAACCATCAACATCTATCTTCTCACCCCCTATTTGTGACTTTATCACATCACTAACCCAAGGCAACCTCTCAAAGACCCATGTTAGCACCTCGTGTGTCTCCTTGGGAACCTCAAATGCTCTTAACCACCATATATCTTTCTCTGAGATTGAACACTAAATGATGGTTTAGTGTGTTAAATATTGTCATTCCCTTGCTCTTGAAAATCAACTATGCTCTCTCCCTCATCATCGGGCCCTTCTGCAACAATGGTAGCAGATGGAGACTTAAAGGCTACCACCATAGCGTGGTTCATGAGTGTGACACTCATTCTCTCTAGCCTTCTTCCCTTCACAATCTGGCACTCATCCATCCAACTTCAGCACAAAGGAGACCTTGGAACCTATAAAACACGAAAATCAAACAAAATATTAAGTCGTTCCCTATAAATGAGCACAGACCTAATGCGTGCAAGGTTACGAAACCTACTTACATCCAGAAGGCAACCCATAGAACAATATCATTGCCTTTTGTAGCTTTTGCATTTCAACAAAAATGTTGTTGAACTCATTGAATTCTAATGAAACATTACCATCCAACAGTCTTCTTCTTTCCCCATGCTGTGATGCAAAGTGTATCATTGATGTTGTAGTAATCCCCAATCTTGCATTTTACATCTTCATTGCTCACTCCCTTTGCTAGACAAACCCCCTTTGGCGGTGCGAAAAGGTTGTGCGACGTGATACCTTTCTTAGGAAGTGTGTCTCCTAGAAATTGATGAAGAGATTTGTAGCCCTTCATGCTAATGCCTACCTAATTGTGCATTAACAACATTAACAACATCAACATTGCTGATACTTTGGGAAATCTCTTGTATGATTTCATTGGAAACAACCATATGTATCTTCTTGCAACGGGGATCCCTAATCATTTTAAGCACATGCTCCCTTGTTGTAAAAGAGCGCAAGAGCTCATTTTACGATCCCCGGTTTGATCAAAACCTGTGGCATCTTGAAGGAATACTCTAAAAACCAACAAAATTACATTGACGTTACACAAGTGCACACATGATTTATATTGGCATTTTGATTTGGAAGTGCTAGAGAATAAGAAAGAGAAGCTATACCGTGCTGCTTGAACTCTTCGCTTATGAGCCCCCCCTCCCCCCCCCTCTCCCCCCCCCCTCAAAAGGCAAGTGTTTTGATGTGGTTGAGTGGCCTCTTATTATGCTCCCTAGCTCCAATAGGAGTGCTTTTCATGTGGGAAATGGTTTGCGTGAGCTTTTTCACACATGCTTCTCTCTTGATTTACACCCTTAAGCTCCTTGATTTTCGCTTGAGCTTGAAGTAGGCCTTGGTGTACACTAGCAAGGCTAACTTGGAGCATATGTAACTATGATTACAAGTAGAAGACTCTACCAGCATCAGTTGTTGCTAATCTCTTGCCGTAGCCAAGCATCCCATTCTCACCATCTCCCACATACTGAATAAATGATGGTAAGTCTTTGAAAGTGGGTGGGTAATGCGCTCTTGGGTTAGCTGGGTATAGATGCTCATCAACCCATAGATCCACATTATTGTGATCCCCTTGTCTACGTACATTCCTCTCCTGTTCTGTAAGATGAACCTTGCTCGAAGTTGCATACTCTTCCAACACCCGCGCATGCAAATCTGCCTTGAGTTGATGCAATGGCACATTAGTGTTAGTAGTGATTTCATGCAATGCCATGCTTAGAAGGAGTTGAGAGTGGAAAAGAAGAGGGAGGCCCTAAGATCACAGGAGAGAGAGAGAGAGAGAGAGAGAGAGAGAGAGAGAGAGAGGGATAGGAGTTGAGATTAGAGGGAGTGGGTGCATGCCATAACCCTCCAAGGAGTTGAGATTAGAGAGAGGGAGGATGCCGTCACACAGGAGAGAGAGAGAGAGAGAGAGAGAGAGAGAGAGAGAGAGAGAGAGAGAGAGAGAGAGAGAGAGAGAGAGAGAGAGAGAGAGAGAGTTGGTTCAATTTTGGGGGGAAAAAGAGATTGAAAAATGATTTTTTGACATATATATGGCTTTGGGATAACTTTTAAAGCAAAAAAGTTTAAAAATGAGAGAAAAAAATCACTATTTTGGGACCCCCTTAGTTGCGAGATTGATGATGTGGAAAGTGACAAGAGATCTCTAATTTGGTTGATTTGGTGGGAAAGTGGAGGCATTAAATAAAGGAGAAAAAGGTGGAGGCATTAAATGAAGGAGAAAAAGGTGGAGGCATTCAATGATGAGATAGAGTGGGTTTTCGAGGGAAATCAAGGTTAAAAATTGAATGTTTTACATATATATGGGTTTGGGGTTAGTTTCAAAGTATAAAACTTGCAAAATGGGAAATTTTTTAAACCCTTTTTGCACCCCCTAGTTACGAGAGAGAGAGAGAGAGAGAGAGAGAGAGAGAGAGAGAGAGAGAGAGAGAGAGAGAGAGAGAGAGAGAGAGAGAGAGGGAGGGATAGGAGTTGAGATTAGAGGGAGTGAGTGCATGCCATAACCTTCCAAGGACTTGAGATTAGAGAGAGGGAGGATGCAGTCACAGGAGAGAGAGAGAGAGAGAGAGAGAGAGAGAGAGAGAGAGAGAGAGAGAGAGAGAGAGAGAGAGAGTAGGCCATTAGCTCACAGGAGAGAGAGAAAGGGAGAGTTGAGAGTAGATGAGAGGATTGTAGAGAGAGGGATAGAGTGAGGCTATGCAGGCCAAGCTCACACTAGAGAGATGAATAGAGAGAGAGAGAGAGAGAGAGAGAGAGAGAGAGAGAGAGAGAGAGAGAGAGAGAGAGAGAGAGAGAGAGAGAGTTTGTAGGCCATTAGCTCATAGGAGAGAGAAAGGGAGAGTTGAGAGTAGATGAGAGGATTGTAGAGAGAGGGATAGAGTGAGGCTATGCAGGCCAAGCTCACACTAGAGAGATGAATAGAGAGAGAGAGAGAGAGAGAGAGAGAGAGAGAGAGAGAGAGAGAGAGAGAGAGAGAGAGAGAGTTGGTTCAATTTTGGGGGGAAAAAGAGATTGAAAAATGATTTTTTGACATATATATGGCTTTGGGATAACTTTTAAAGCAAAAAAGTTCAAAAATAAGAGAAAAAAATCACTATTTTTGGACCCCCTTAGTTGCGAGATTGATGATGTGGAAAGTGATAAGAGATCTCTGATTTGGTTGATTTGGTGGGGAAGTGGAGGAATTAAATGAAGGAGAAAAAGTTGGAGGCATTCAATGAGATAGAGTGGGTTTTCGGGAAAAATCAAGGTTAAAAATTGAATGTTTTACATATATATGGGTTTGGGGTTAGTTTCAAAGTATAAAACTTGCAAAATGGAAAATGTTTTAAATCCATTTCCCCCCCCCCTAGTTACGAGCTTGCTCTACTAGAAAGAGAAGAGGAGAGAGAATGACAACATTAGACTCTATTTTTGTAGGGGAGTTATGGGCTAGAAAGCTCAAATTATAGGCTCCAAGTAGCCCTCTTGATTAACCTTGTCTCCTTAAGTAGCCCTCTTGATTAACCTTGTCTCCAAGTAGCCCTCTTGATTAACCCTTGTCTCCTTAAGAAACCATAAAATTAGCCTTAATGCCTGAAAATTAGGAATCCTTACAAGGCCCAAAAGGTGTCCAAAGGTCTCCTAATGATAGATGACGACTTTCCTTGGCTAACGAGCTTAGTGTTAAACTAGAGGTACGATAGAGACTTGCTAAAAAGAGGAAAGTTCTGAATGATTTTTGAGCGATAGAAAGGGAAAAGGGGCTTCTCTTAAATAGACTCTTAGGAGAGAACAACATCTATGTTGGTCTCAAACAACGGGCCTACAACATTGCTGTCGTAAGATGCCTTTGGGATTGGTGACGCTTCTAACCTCACCTAAAACCACTTGGGTGGCCAAGTATTCTTTAGAACTAGAGAATGAGAGTGAAGGAGATGCATGTGTGTGTGTGTCTTTTTTTTTTTCATTTCTTAGGTTGAGCACACACCGGAGGGTGCTTTATTGCATCATGCCATAGGTACGAACATAGCAAGTTTATAGCCAAGTCTTTAAGGGAGAATTTGCAGAATTGTCGTCTCAACTCTAGGAGGAGATTCTTTGGCTTCACTGGCAGTTGCTTTAGTTTCTTGGCCAGTATCCTTACTTGCCATTTGCATTGGGTGGAGTATCTTGAGTGTTTGATATCATGGATGTACCATAGGAGGCCTCACATATCATCAGATTTGTCTTCACCTTGGGAGGATATGCTAGTTGTTGTTGAAATATACAAGTGAATAGGGTGTGTGCGGGAACAAGCCCTGCTAGAGGCTGTAAAAGAGAATCTGTAATGTGAGAGAACCTATGATAAGGTGAGAAGAATCTACTTGGAAAGAATAAAGGGTAGCATGAGAAGATTTAGGAAGTGTGGAGGTATTCTCTCGGAGAGGTGGAGAGAATTAAGCAAAAGAGGTGGAGAGAATCAAGCAAAAGAGGTGGAGTGAATCAAGGAGAAATCAATGGGATTAGATGCTTGGATGTAAACTCTATAAATTGAGGCATTGGCCTAATGAGAATTTGTTGGTTTTTAATTATCCATGCCTACATTAAGCTATTCACTAATCACTAATCATGTCTTAATTATCATCTAATCACTTTGTTAATGATATTGATTCTAGTATTTTATCCACCATAGCTTATCACATTGCTATAATTTTAACATGGTATCAGAGCCAAGCCTAGAATCCATCAACTTTATGAGCCCATTATCTAGTTAATTAGGATTAGAAGATAATTAGAAGATAATCAAAATTTTAGTTATTTTTCAACTAACCTCTGTACCCCCAGCTGGTGGAGGAGCTCTATCTCCTTGCACACATCAAATTAGGCCCATTGCTTCTAGCCACATACAGCCATCATCCCCACGATTCAGCCCATCAAGACGAAATGTCAAACCGCCGCATAGAACTCTGGAAATTCGCTGATTCGCCAGCACCTATTTTCTGAGTGAAAAATGAGATTTCTTCTTCATCAGTTGCAATGACTCTAATTCCTCTTAGCCCCGAGGGTTTTCAAGCATGCTCTACAAGCTGGTGAAGTCAGAATTTGATTTGATCAAGTCTACAGTGAGATCCAAGCTCTTCATCAAATTTGCAGGTGACTTTGGTAAAACAGAGATTAAGCATTCAATGTTTGGTCAAATCTTGTGTTTCTTTGCTTAATCCTCTACTAGACTAATTGCTATTAATGGCTTTGAAAGGATTTGAGCTCATTTGAACTCTAAGGCCTCAGATCTGGGCTCCTCGCATACTCTGTTTTCTGCACACAAAGAGAGGATTAATTTGCTAATCACTATATTTTGGTGCAATTGAGGGTTCAAATTGACCATTAGGTATCTGATACAGATCCCTATAACTTTAGATTGCAATTCGGAGTTGGTTTGATACTCCAACCATTCCGTACAAATTGGCTACCCTTGATTTAATGTAATTTTTGGTAAAATTATGCTGATAAACTTGTGATAATCATCATTTTGCATTTAACCCTTGGTTAATGCCTAAAAATCACACTCAAATTCAAGATTATTCACAGCCAGAGTTGCATTTGGGAATGTGCATAAGAATGAATGCTATATGCATTATGTATTGGGCACATTACGTTAGTGTAAAAATGGGATCAGACATTGCCCTTGTCCAGAATAAGGCAAGAGGTAAGACCTCCCGCATAAATTTGGGTTTGCACTGCATAATGACACAAGATAAACATCAAAAGCCCAAAAGAACTATCAACAAAATGTTTAAACATGCTGCTCACATGGAGCAAGAACTGATGGACAAGCTGGCCCCAGCCATGAAAGAAGAAGAACATCTCTTTCCAAGAAGAGGATCCACACCAAGAAGAAAAGCTAAAGGAAGCATTGAAGGAAGACATGGACACGACGAGAAGAGAAGCTACCCACAACAAGAAGACTGAAAGAAGAGAAAGACACGGACGCGTGAAGAGAAGCTGCCACCATGACAAGAAGACTGAAGACAAGAGAAGATGTGAGGCTCCAAACAGTGAGGAGCCATGTGAAAATCTGAGAGAGAGAGAGAGAGAGAGAGAGAGAGAGAGAGAGAGAGAGAGAGAGAGAGAGAGACCCCACAACCCAATGTAACCTACCCCAACAAAGTAAAACCACCTCTGAGCCATCGATGATGTAGGCCACGTGGTAGATGTATGTTTGAGCACTTTAGTCAAGGTCGCGGGCACTTGTAGTAGCCTTGGACACATAGAGAGAGAGAGAGAGTATCAAGGACTATGAGTTTAGGGACTTGAGGCACTGGACGCGGACTATCAAGTAAGAGGGAAACTTGGTATAGGGTCCAGGTGTGCTAGGAGTATTCACTTGAGGGGAGGTGTTGAAATATATAAGTGAATAGGGTGTGTGCAGGAAGAAGCCCTTGGCTAGAGGCTATAAAAGAGAATCTGTAAATGTGAGAGAACCTGTGAAAAGGTGAGAAGAATCTACTCGGAGAGAATAAAGGGTAGTATGAGAAGATTTAGGAAGTGTGGAGATATTCTGGGAGAGGTGGAGAGAATCAAGAAAAAGAGGTGGAGTGAATCAAGGAGAAATCAGTGGGATTAGATGCTTGGATGTAAACTCTATAAATTGAGGCATTAGCCTAATGAGAATTTGTTGGTTTTTGATTATCCATGCCTACATTAAGCTATTAGTTAATTACTCCACTAATCATGTCTTAATTATCATCTAATCACTTTGTTAATGATGTTGATTCTAGTATTTGATCCACCATAGCTCATCACATTGCTGTAATTTTAACAGTTGTGTCTTCACAATGCATATATTTCTTGGAGACTGTATTGATAACAATTAGGGTTTTTGCTTTGGTGTATGAGAGGAGGTATTACTTGGAGTATGTTCTAGAGGGATATGTGCCGAGCAATTTAGTGGATATAGATTTTGTACTCACTAATCACATCTTAATTATCATCTAATCACTTTGTTAATGATGTTAATTCTAGTATATGATCCACCATAGCTCATCACATTGCTGTAATTTTAACAGTTGTGTCTTCACAATGCACATATTTCTTGGAGACTGTATTGATAACAATTAGGGTTTTTGCTTTGGTGTATGAGAGGAGGTATTACTTGGAGTATGTCCTAGAGGGATATGTGCGAGCAGTTTAGTGGATATAGATTTGGTACATCTCTTTTAAGGAGTATTGTTCTTGATTCAGCTTTCTTCCATCAAGGTGAATTGGAGTTGGTGCAAGGAGGTTTTGCGATCCATCTTAGCCAATGCAGTAGTGGTTGGGAGTTTGGATTGCAAAGTTTTATCAGGCCATTGTTTAGAGTGTTCTTCCCATGAGTTACACTCAGCGGTGTGCAATGTTTCTTCATGGATGGTTGGTTAAACTAAAAGTGCTGGTTCATGTGAGAGTTGGTCATCTCCCTAGGATTCTTTGCATGTCATTATGTTGATGTGGTCAGGATGGAATGCAAGCTATTGCACTAGATGCAAATTGGTCTCGGAGTGTTTGGGACCTTGGATACCATGTAAGCGCTTTGCATGGATCTTTTCCTTTTATGAAAGGGCACTTTATATGGACACCGTGTAGTTGAGGACAATTGCAATGCAAGTGGGGGAAAATGTGACACCTCTCACCTATGTAGAGCCCTATAGCTAGGCGCAAGGCTTGTGGGCATCATGCAAAACCATTTGGCAGGTCCAGGTGCCACGTGGCAATTGTCTAATGGACACAACAAAGGCAATCCTCTGATCAGGCCAACAATATATCAACAGGCTAGACCAATACCAATATGTACTAAATATATGCATATTGGACATCATTTTCATGTCCAGTTTCTCAGCGCTAGAAACTCTATAGTGAATTTCTCTATTGAGCATAGGCTGGCCAAGAACATTAGTTTTAGGACTCGTGTGTGTTGTGTGAGATTCCATTGCTCTCATTGTGATGGCTTCATCAAGAAAAATCATCCACCCTCTCCTTCTTGTAAACAAACCTACACCGCTAGGCTACACAGAGGGTCAAGAATCATTAAAAACAAGTTAGAATATGAGTTTTCACAATCCCAAAGGGGCTTATGAGTCATAAGCTCATTGTAGAGGCATTTTGATTGGCACTACATTATAGAGCGTGAGGGTTCTCAAAGGGTGGTGCAATGTGAAATTGGGTTTAGAGTTGCTGTTTTGAAAGTAGTGATCCATGCCCCACCACCACCAACTATGTGGGATGCAAATGCTACCTGCAGCATCACATATTGAGATATGGACCATGTTTTCATAACACATTTCCCACTATGCTATCATTTTTAGGTGCTAACCTTCAATGTAGATGTGTTTGGTTTACATTTTTATTGTGTTTATGATTCAAATCAATATCACTTCTTAACTTCATAACCCAATTGCTTGCTAGCTCTTAAACTTTTATGGAGTTGGAAGTGTTATGTATTCTAGTTTGGTCTTATTTGAGTCTCACATGATTTGCACAAGATATTTGCCCCCAAAACAAGGTCCCCTTTGTAAGATTCCTCCCCCAACCCCCCTTTTGATGTCTAGTATCTTCCCCTGTAATCAATCCCTCTTCAGAAATATAAAGACCTTGTTTCTAACTGTTTTAACCTAGAGAGAGAAAATTATTCTAGAGAGAGAATATTCAAATTTTGAATATTTTTGGATAGAAAAATATCTCATATAATTAAGATGAATTTCCCTGAAACAGAAATTCAAAAAGAATTTTCCAATGTGCAATTGGAATTAATTAGAAATAAGTATAAAGAACCTTAGTCTAAGGGTCTAGATTTTCATAAATCTTTGGATTATGGTCCAATTAAGGTTCCTATGGGCCAATAGCATCAATCCATGTGTAGGGAGGAGATAAATCCAAATTGTAAAAAGAAGATACCCAAAAATGAGTAAATGCTCACATAAGATGAAGAGTTGAAAATGTACAAGGTTTATTAGTAAAAAACTATGAGCAATATTAAAAATATGAGATATTTTGGGAATAATGATTTTATTATGACACATATGTAAGGAAGGGAAGTCCCTTAAATGCTCACATAAGATGAAGAGTTGAAAATGTACAAGGTTTATTAGTAAAAAACTATGAGCAATATTAAAATGATTCCATTATGACACATATGTAAGGAAGGGGAGTTCTTTAAAGGAGGTGCATATTTCACATAAGATGAAGAGTTGAAAATGTACAAGGTTTATTAATAAAAAACCATGAGCAATATTAAAATGATTCCATTATGACACATATGTAAGGAAGGGGAGTTCTTTAAAGGAGGTGCATATTTCACATAAGATGAAGAGTTGAAAATGTACAAGGTTTATTAATAAAAAACTATGAGCAATATTAAAATGATTCCATTATGACACATATGTAAGGAAGGGGAGTTCTTTAAAGGAGGTGCATATTTCACATGCTTGAATGAGTTTTAAACTCATAAAAATTGAGATATTTTATCTCTCCTCTCTCCTCATTCAAGTCTAGTTCCAAAAAGTTAGCTTAACTGACCTAAAAATGGTCAAAAATTGACCAAACTGAATTGGAAAATTCTAGAATCAGTTTGTTTGGTTAGGAGCTCAATTTTTCCTATAAATAGAAGCCTCCCCCTTGTTGAAAAATATATAGTGTTTATGCATCGTTACTCTACTCCACCTAAGCCAAGAACTGTGAATTCATTTAATAATTCACTAGTTTTTGGAGCTTCCCTCTTTCTTCAATCTCCATTAGTGGCTCCATCAACATACTTAACCAATTGATTGGTTGGGGGCCTCTACCGTGAACAAAGAATCAAGCAATTTGGAAGGTAATTAGTGAATATTGATCTTTTCTATAATTTCTCAATGTTTCTCTCTTCTCAACCCCTCTCAAGCTTGAGAAGCTTAATTGGTATGGTTTTTTTAAATGCTATTAAAGTTAATTGGTGAATAGTAGTGAAGAGTTACATAATTTAATAAATGCTATTGAAGTTAATTTTCATTTATGTTTAAATTTTATGGTTTTTATGTAATTTCTCTCTCTCACTCAAGAAATGGTCATACTCATGACCCATTCTCAATCCAAATCAAGCTTTTCATAAAGCTTTTCCTTAACCCAAGATTAAGCTATGCTTGAGGCCAAATTAATGGCTTTTTTCTATACTTTTAGTTTATGCATATTGATGATTCAATCCATTATAGTTTAATGATCCAATTAGAGATCATTTTAATTATTTTCCTTAATGATAAGCTTTATCCCTTAGAAAAATTGAGATTTATCAGTCATAGCAGCGGAGCTATGGCAAAATTTTTATAAAAATTATGCATAAAATAATTTCATTCAAAGCATAAAAAGAGGACTTCCTACCATATTCTAGGAATTATCATCCTAGATTAATTGAAAGAATTTCATTATAATCATGGAGAAATTGAATTTTAATCATGCATAAAGGATAAGTTTTTATATCAAAAGTGTTATTTTTACCATTTTTATTTCATGCATAGAAGTATGCATAATGCTTAAATTTTTATATCAGAAGTGTTATTTTTATTATTTTTATTTTCATGCATAGAAGTATGCATAAAGGATAAATTTTTATATCAAAAGTGTTACTTTTATCATTTTTATTTCATGCATAGAAGTATACATAATGGATAAATTTTTATATCAAAAGTGTTACTTTTATCAAATTTGAATTTCATGCATAGAGGTATGCATAAAAAGTTGATTATTTTATTGTAAGGGTGTTACTTTTATCATATTGGATTTCATGCATAGAGGTATGCATAAAAGATATTCTTTTTATACTAAAAGTGTGATTTTCCTCATAAATGGATTTTATGCATAACTTAGATGCATAAGAGAAATTCTTTTATTCTAAAAGTGTAATTCCTACTAAATTGAATTTATGCATAAGAAGATGCATAAAAAAATTGATTTTTAATTCAAAAGTGTCATTCTCATCTAAATTGAATTTATGCATAGGAAGATGCATAAAAGATTGAATTTTAATTCAAAAGTGTCATTCTCATCTAAATTGAATTTATGCATAGGAAGATGCATAAAAGATTGAATTTTAATTCAAAAGTGTCATTTTCATTTAAAATGAATTTATGCATAGGAAGATGCATAAAAGATTGATTTTACTTCGGAAGTATTAATCTCCTTAAATAGAATTTATGGATAAGTAAATGTGTAAAGAAATCTTATATCAAATATAAGAATTCTCTTGTATTCTATAAATAGATATGAGATGTGATAGGATGTGATAAGAGATGTATAAGAGGTGATAAGATGAATTAAGATGTGATAGGATGTGATAAGAGGTGTATAAGAGGTGATAAGAGGTGATAAGATGAATTAAGATGTGATAAGATGTGTATGGGATGAGGTAAGAAGTGTATGTGATAGGATAAGATGTATATGGGTTGTGATAGGGCAAGAATGGATGTGATGTAAAAGATTAGATGTGAAGGCATATGGGGTTATATGAATGGGAATGTGGAAATGGATGTATGTATATGGATGTGTGGATGTGGAGATGGGAGTATGGATGTATGAATGTGAAAATAGATGTATACATGAAGATGTATATGCATAGATGTGAAAGTGGATGTAGATGTGGATGTATAGATGTGAATGGGAATGTGGATGTGAATGTGGATGTAGATGTGGATGTATAGATGTGAATGGGAATGTGGATATGGATGTATGGATGTGAATGTGGATGTGGATGTATGGATGTAAATGTGGATGTAGATGTGGATGTATAGATGTGAATGGGAATGTGGATGTGAATGTGGATGTAGATGTGGATGAATAGATGTGAATGGAAATGTGGATGTGGATGTATGTATGTATGTATGTGGATGTATGTATGTATGTGGATGTAGATGTGGATGTATAGATGTGAATGGGAATGTGGATGTGGATGTATGTGAATGTGGATGTAGATGTGGATGTATAGATGTGAATGGGAATGTGGATGTGGATGTATGTATGTATGTGGATGTGGATGTATGAATGAGGACATGATAATGAATGAATGCATGTGGATGTGGATATGGATGTGTATGTATGAATGCGGATATGGATGTGGATATGGATGTGTATGTATGAATGTGGATATGGGATGTGGATGTATAAATGAGGATGTGAAAATGGAGATAAGCATGTAGATGTGGATGTATGGATGTGAATGTGGATGTGGATGTGGATGTATGGATGTGGATATGGATGTGAATATATGATATGTGATGTGAAGGAATCTGAAGTGAAGAGATGGAAAATGATGTGATTGGATGAGTACACATATAAATGAAATGTGGAATAAGTAATGTGGATTGTATGAGGGATAATGTGGAAAAATGAGAGTTAATATAGAAATTGTATTTGTAAACTGTTTGTAAATGCTGTTTGTAAATGGCTGTTTTATGTCAAGAATGCTGGGAAAGCATTTTGACCGTCTTGTGATTAAGGTCGTGGAGACCTAACTGATAAAGTTGCAACTGCTGACGGAGAGTCAATGGAGGACGTCTCGCGTAGCAAGGTCGGCCGAGGTCTTGACCAGCCTCGGTTCGATTAAAATGGTGAGCTTCCGGTACGGTGGATGAGGGACCAAGGAAGCGGCCTATGAGTGAAGCGCTAGGTCACCTGCGAAGGATCCTAGAGGGTGCTGACCATACGGTGCTCGGGCTCTGGGTCGCCCAGGATACCCACGCGTGCGTCGAGGAAGATATTGGAACAAGGAGTAAGAGTTGTTTTCTGGAACCGGGCATGGATCTGGTTGACTGACCTTGCTGGTCCTCAACGGATGAGTCCATGGCTCTTTTATATGGATCTGTTGGTTGATCTTGCTGATCTTCAACGAGAGTCCATCTTGATAAGTGATTATATTGTTGAGTATTATGGGCTAGGAACTATTGAAACGGCCCCTGTGTGGACAGGTGGTGAGCGTTCTAGTTGCCAATGATGCCATAGATACTCTGATGAAGGAATGATGGGAAATTATGAATCAACTGGATAAATTGGAAGATTGTGATCAGTGGTACTATGGTTTCATTAAAGGATTGTTTTAAAGTTAGCCGATGCTAAGAAAAAAGGCAATTTTCATATTGGGTGTGTAAGTGGTGTGGCTAGTTTTATGTTTGCATGAACTTCCGGCTAGGGGGCCTTGGAACTCTTTTCCTTGGTACCCGGGACAAAACCTAACCAAATTCCAAATTGGATCCCATCACTACAGTGGTTGGGCGGTTGGCTAACCCATGGGATCGGATGGGGTTAGGCTTGACTGATGGATCCATAAATCGAGACTCAATTTCTGTTATTACGATAGATAAAGTAAATCCCGGATAGTAATTGTTCTATGGATAGGAATCAACGGCTGTGCCTCCTTGGTGGGGAAAAAAGCGTTGATCCCAATGATCCAAGTGCAAGTTTCTTCCTTGATCTGACCAAGTATCTTTATAGATGCAGTCGGATCTGTTTGATCAGTAAGGGTTTTGACTATGTTAGAGTAAAAATTATCCTGGCGGAATCGCCCGTGCTTTCCGGGTAAAGGAAGTTTTTTCGAGTTCGGTTTTGGATAACCGACGGATTAGTCTCTTGTCCGGATATCCGTGGGCGAGGCCCCGAATGTGGGACCCCTGTCCCGCGCGAGAAGTGCTACTTCCGCTCTGCTAGTACCCCGAATCCGTTGCTCGGTGGGAACAGGGATCTCACAGTTGGTATCAGAGGATTTGGTTAATAAAGATCAACTGAGAAGACAATTATGTCAAAAACTTATCAAGAAACACAAAAAGGTTATAATTGTGTGATATAATTCATACAATTTGATATTCAAACTGAAATTCGTAATTTGGTAATTGGGTCTTCAGATGGAAGTACCGCAATTATATAGAATCCCTAACTTGCTTGAAGCCTAGACATGATGGTATTCACCTTATAATTCCAAGGGCCGTGACTACCCGTATATACCGAGAGTATACTGCAGCTCTTTACTGACAGTATATACGAGTAAATCTAAGACTTGAAATTATAAGAGTTAATGCTATCCAGAGGATGATTTCGAATGTGGTTGATATGATTTTTAATTCTGTTTGATAATTGATGAATTGATTTGGATTCTGATTGAAAAATGAAGATCCCTGAAATTTGGTTGAAATGTAATAAGCTGAGCGAAACCTCAATGAGGATGAATGAGACGAGTCCCTGTGATGATATTCATAACTGGAATGATGATAATGATTTCAGCAAATCACTACTATGAGATTAGTGGATTGTGCTGTCAGATTGCTACTATTAATACTTGACTTGGTGGATCAAGTTAAGGGATGACAAATTGAGAACTTGCTTGACTGAAATCCCCATGGAGGAATCAGAAAGAAATTTTTTTGGTCTAATGGACCATTATCGTGTTAAAGATATGAATGATATGATCTGAATGAATTGTTATTTAATGATGAGTTCTATATAAGGGATATTTATCCCAGTGTTCTGTTGGGTTGACCAGAATATAAGAAACCCCAGAATAAAATTGGATCTTAAGAAAAAGAGCTGTCCTCTACCTTGCGAGATGAGGACATCTCGCACTTTTTTAAGTGGGGTAGAATGTAAGATTCCTCCCCAACCTTCGAGGTATATAGGAGTAAGAATCTCCCTTTCTGATCTTATAATTATTCCCTCTCTAAAATAAAAGAAAGTTTCTGTTTAAAAAAAAGGAAGACCCTTTTCCTAGAATATTTCTCAGGAGCCCCACCTGTTTTAAGGATTTAGAACAATGAGTTCAGAAGTGAGAATCGGTGTTTTGGATACCAAGGTTTTGGTTTTCATTCGAATACAGCCCAAAAGAAGTTCTTTATCTCTTGGGGAGTATAAGAAGTTATCCCCCTGATATTGTGAGTCTTATATATGAATTCAATGAAAGTAGGTGACTTAGCCTACGAACTTCTTTTATCCCCTCATCTCAAAGTTCTTAATATATTTCATAGAAATATGTGCCAAACCCAAATCATAGAAAGACGGTAAAACTTCAGTGGCAAGTTACCGTTGGCTTCTAAGTTACGCTAGCTCCTTCCTTTATATAAGTCGTAACTTTTACCTGTCGCTCACAGTAATCTTACTTCCATCGATCTCCCTTCTTCTTAATCTCCTTCATGGCTTGGCAACAGGAATTAGTTTTATCCATAATGATTCCTCACCTTCAAGACGCAAGTGAGTCTGTGAAGAAAGATTTTATTGAACAGTATGAGCGCTCACTTTTTCCTCACTTGGGAACGTCTGTAGCTCAGACCAAATGGCGGACCTATCAAGACATAACTAGGGTAACACCCTGGGGTCAGCAGCACTTTCGTAACAATGTCCGCTTGGCCATGGTTATCGAAGCCTTGGGTTTGGGTCCCCGATACTACTGCGTCATGAGATCAAGACATCTTGGGTTTTCTGAGCGGGTCTTCTTACTGGCGTGTTTTCTTCCTCATGAGAAGATATGCCTTTACCCCGTTTTTGGCTTACCTCTCAGAGGTCCTTTTGTTAGATCACCTCATACCACTGAGATAGGTGCAGCAATAACCAACAGAATTATTCCCATAGATGAGTTACCTTATACATGCGCAGCTTGTGAGTGCTGCTTTTGTGATCATATGATGGACGGGCTTATGGAAGTGTAAAGAATTCTTCTATCTTTACTGTATAAGTTCCGAGAATGAATAAAGTTTAAATCTTGTTCTTATCTTGAATCTTGCTCTCTTTGAGACTTTTCTTGGTGGTTAATCCTGATTTAAATTTTTCTCTAAGTCTCATAATTCCTGCATCTTACGAAATTATCCTAGTTTGCGAGATGAGGACATCTCGCATTTTTTAAGTGGGATAGAATGTAAGATTCCTCCCCCAACCCCCCTTTTTGATGTCTAGTATCTTCCCCTGTAATCAATCCCTCTTCAGAAATATAAAGACCTTGTTTCTAACTGTTTTAACCTAGAGAGAGAATATTATTCTAGAGAGAGAATATTCAAATTTTGAATATTTTTGGATAGAAAAATATCTCATATAATTAAGATGAATTTCCCTGAAACAGAAATTCAAAAAGAATTTTCCAATGTGCAATTGGAATTAATTAGAAATAAGTATAAAGAACCTTAGTCTAAGGGTCTAGATTTTCATAAATCTTTGGATTATGGTCCAATTAAGGTTCCTATGGGCCAATAGCATCAATCCATGTGTAGGGAGGAGATAAATCCAAATTGTAAAAAGAAGATACCCAAAAATGAGTAAATGCTCACATAAGATGAAGAGTTGAAAATGTACAAGGTTTATTAGTAAAAAACTATGAGCAATATTAAAAATATGAGATATTTTGGGAATAATGATTTTATTATGACACATATGTAAGGAAGGGAAGTCCCTTAAATGCTCACATAAGATGAAGAGTTGAAAATATACAAGGTTTATTAGTAAAAAACTATGAGCAATATTAAAATGATTCCATTATGACACATATGTAAGGAAGGGGAGTTCTTTAAAGGAGGTGCATATTTCACATAAGATGAAGAGTTGAAAATGTACAAGGTTTATTAATAAAAAACCATGAGCAATATTAAAATGATTCCATTATGACACATATGTAAGGAAGGGGAGTTCTTTAAAGGAGGTGCATATTTCACATAAGATGAAGAGTTGAAAATGTACAAGGTTTATTAATAAAAAACTATGAGCAATATTAAAATGATTCCATTATGACACATATGTAAGGAAGGGGAGTTCTTTAAAGGAGGTGCATATTTCACATGCTTGAATGAGTTTTAAACTCATAAAAATTGAGACATTTTATCTCTCCTCTCTCCTCATTCAAGTCTAGTTCCAAAAAGTTAGCTTAACTGACCTAAAAATGGTCAAAAATTGACCAAACTGAATTGGAAAATTCTAGAATCAGTTTGTTTGGTTAGGAGCTCAATTTTTCCTATAAATAGAAGCCTCCCCCTTGTTGAAAAATATATAGTGTTTATGCATCGTTACTCTACTCCACCTAAGCCAAGAACTGTGAATTCATTTAATAATTCACTAGTTTTTGGAGCTTCCCTCTTTCTTCAATCTCCATTAGTGGCTCCATCAACATACTTAACCAATTGATTGGTTGGGGGCCTCTACCGTGAACAAAGAATCAAGCAATTTGGAAGGTAATTAGTGAATATTGATCTTTTCTATAATTTCTCAATGTTTCTCTCTTCTCAACCCCTCTCAAGCTTGAGAAGCTTAATTGGTATGGTTTTTTTAAATGCTATTAAAGTTAATTGGTGAATAGTAGTGAAGAGTTACATAATTTAATAAATGCTATTGAAGTTAATTTTTATTTATGTTTAAATTTTATGGTTTTTATGTAATTTCTCTCTCTCACTCAAGAAATGGTCATACTCATGACCCATTCTCAATCCAAATCAAGCTTTTCATAAAGCTTTTCCTTAACCCAAGATTAAGCTATGCTTGAGGCCAAATTAATGGCTTTTTTCTATACTTTTAGTTTATGCATATTGATGATTCAATCCATTATAGTTTAATGATCCAATTAGAGATCATTTTAATTATTTTCCTTAATGATAAGCTTTATCCCTTAGAAAAATTGAGATTTATCAGTCATAGCAGCGGAGCTATGGCAAAATTTTTATAAAAATTATGCATAAAATAATTTCATTCAAAGCATAAAAAGAGGACTTCCTACCATATTCTAGGAATTATCATCCTAGATTAATTGAAAGAATTTCATTATAATCATGGAGAAATTGAATTTTAATCATGCATAAAGGATAAGTTTTTATATCAAAAGTGTTATTTTTACCATTTTTATTTCATGCATAGAAGTATGCATAATGCTTAAATTTTTATATCAAAAGTGTTATTTTTATCATTTTATTTTCATGCATAGAAGTATGCATAAAGGATAAATTTTTATATCAAAAGTGTTACTTTTATCATTTTTATTTCATGCATAGAAGTATACATAATGGATAAATTTTTATATCAAAAGTGTTACTTTTATCAAATTTGAATTTCATGCATAGAGGTATGCATAAAAAGTTGATTATTTTATTGTAAGGGTGTTACTTTTATCATATTGGATTTCATGCATAGAGGTATGCATAAAAGATATTCTTTTTATACTAAAAGTGTGATTTTCCTCATAAATGGATTTTATGCATAACTTAGATGCATAAGAGAAATTCTTTTATTCTAAAAGTGTAATTCCTACTAAATTGAATTTATGCATAAGAAGATGCATAAAAAAATTGATTTTTAATTCAAAAGTGTCATTCTCATCTAAATTGAATTTATGCATAGGAAGATGCATAAAAGATTGAATTTTAATTCAAAAGTGTCATTCTCATCTAAATTGAATTTATGCATAGGAAGATGCATAAAAGATTGAATTTTAATTCAAAAGTGTCATTTTCATTTAAAATGAATTTATGCATAGGAAGATGCATAAAAGATTGATTTTACTTCGGAAGTATTAATCTCCTTAAATAGAATTTATGGATAAGTAAATGTGTAAAGAAATCTTATATCAAATATAAGAATTCTCTTGTATTCTATAAATAGATATGAGATGTGATAGGATGTGATAAGAGATGTATAAGAGGTGATAAGATGAATTAAGATGTGATAGGATGTGATAAGAGGTGTATAAGAGGTGATAAGAGGTGATAAGATGAATTAAGATGTGATAAGATGTGTATGGGATGAGGTAAGAAGTGTATGTGATAGGATAAGATGTATATGGGTTGTGATAGGGCAAGAATGGATGTGATGTAAAAGATTAGATGTGAAGGCATATGGGGTTATATGAATGGGAATGTGGAAATGGATGTATGTATATGGATGTGTGGATGTGGAGATGGGAGTATGGATGTATGAATG
The DNA here is from genome assembly GCF_041138505.1 of Cibotium barometz. Taxonomy (NCBI): domain Eukaryota; kingdom Viridiplantae; phylum Streptophyta; class Polypodiopsida; order Cyatheales; family Cibotiaceae; genus Cibotium; species Cibotium barometz. Next base: position 23,339,841 of record NC_141071.1, on the reverse strand, counting down.
TGAAAATAGATGTATACATGAAGATGTATATGCATAGATGTGAAAGTGGATGTAGATGTGGATGTATAGATGTGAATGGGAATGTGGATGTGAATGTGGATGTAGATGTGGATGTATAGATGTGAATGGGAATGTGGATATGGATGTATGGATGTGAATGTGGATGTGGATGTATGGATGTAAATGTGGATGTAGATGTGGATGTATAGATGTGAATGGGAATGTGGATGTGAATGTGGATGTAGATGTGGATGAATAGATGTGAATGGAAATGTGGATGTGGATGTATGTATGTATGTATGTGGATGTATGTATGTATGTGGATGTAGATGTGGATGTATAGATGTGAATGGGAATGTGGATGTGGATGTATGTGAATGTGGATGTAGATGTGGATGTATAGATGTGAATGGGAATGTGGATGTGGATGTATGTATGTATGTGGATGTGGATGTATGAATGAGGACATGATAATGAATGAATGCATGTGGATGTGGATATGGATGTGTATGTATGAATGCGGATATGGATGTGGATATGGATGTGTATGTATGAATGTGGATATGGGATGTGGATGTATAAATGAGGATGTGAAAATGGAGATAAGCATGTAGATGTGGATGTATGGATGTGAATGTGGATGTGGATGTGGATGTATGGATGTGAATATATGATATGTGATGTGAAGGAATCTGAAGTGAAGAGATGGAAAATGATGTGATTGGATGAGTACACATATAAATGAAATGTGGAATAAGTAATGTGGATTGTATGAGGGATAATGTGGAAAAATGAGAGTTAATATAGAAATTGTATTTGTAAACTGTTTGTAAATGCTGTTTGTAAATGGCTGTTTTATGTCAAGAATGCTGGGAAAGCATTTTGACCGTCTTGTGATTAAGGTCGTGGAGACCTAACTGATAAAGTTGCAACTGCTGACGGAGAGTCAATGGAGGACGTCTCGCGTAGCAAGGTCGGCCGAGGTCTTGACCAGCCTCGGTTCGATTAAAATGGTGAGCTTCCGGTACGGTGGATGAGGGACTAAGGAAGCGGCCTATGAGTGAAGCGCTAGGTCACCTGCGAAGGATCCTAGAGGGTGCTGACCATACGGTGCTCGGGCTCTGGGTCGCCCAGGATACCCACGCGTGCGTCGAGGAAGATATTGGAACAAGGAGTAAGAGTTGTTTTCTGGAACCGGGCATGGATCTGGTTGACTGACCTTGCTGGTCCTCAACGGATGAGTCCATGGCTCTTTTATATGGATCTGTTGGTTGATCTTGCTGATCTTCAACGAGAGTCCATCTTGATAAGTGATTATATTGTTGAGTATTATGGGCTAGGAACTATTGAAACGGCCCCTGTGTGGACAGGTGGTGAGCGTTCTAGTTGCCAATGATGCCATAGATACTCTGATGAAGGAATGATGGGAAATTATGAATCAACTGGATAAATTGGAAGATTGTGATCAGTGGTACTATGGTTTCATTAAAGGATTGTTTTAAAGTTAGCCGATGCTAAGAAAAAAGGCAATTTTCATATTGGGTGTGTAAGTGGTGTGGCTAGTTTTATGTTTGCATGAACTTCCGGCTAGGGGGCCTTGGAACTCTTTTCCTTGGTACCCGGGACAAAACCTAACCAAATTCCAAATTGGATCCCATCACTACAGTGGTTGGGCGGTTGGCTAACCCATGGGATCGGATGGGGTTAGGCTGGACTGATGGATCCATAAATCGAGACTCAATTTCTGTTATTACGATAGATAAAGTAAATCCCGGATAGTAATTGTTCTATGGATAGGAATCAACGGCTGTGCCTCCTTGGTGGGGAAAAAAGCGTTGATCCCAATGATCCAAGTGCAAGTTTCTTCCTTGATCTGACCAAGTATCTTTATAGATGCAGTCGGATCTGTTTGATCAGTAAGGGTTTTGACTATGTTAGAGTAAAAATTATCCTGGCGGAATCGCCCGTGCTTTCCGGGTAAAGGAAGTTTTTCCGAGTTCGGTTTTGGATAACCGACGGATTAGTCTCTTGTCCGGATATCCGTGGGCGAGGCCCCGAATGTGGGACCCCTGTCCCGCGCGAGAAGTGCTACTTCCGCTCTGCTAGTACCCCGAATCCGTTGCTCGGTGGGAACAGGGATCTCACACCCTTCTTGGACCTAAAGTTGTTAATAAGCAGATAAGTTATCCTTTGTGCACTTATGATGGATCTCTTCCAATCACAAAACATTATGCTTGAGCAGGGAAGTGCATTTTCTAGGGTTTTTATTCAAAATAAGAACATCCAAATGTGGAAAAGTGTCTTTTGTTTTAGATGATGTTAAATATTTGTCTTTTTTTTCAAGGCTAAGCTAAACCTTTGTGAAAAAAATAGGCATTTGTATAACTCCTCTTAAATGTTACATAGAATAATTACATGGTTTTGTACATTGTACCTTCAACATTTATAGGTTGAAAGCTCTTACATTGAAATGTCATCATATGCAAAGTTATTAACCCTTTGATAATTTTCAAGTACCCTAAAGGTTCCATGGGTTTCAACAAATAGTACAACATAAAAGATTATATGTTATTAATTCTAAGTAGATTATCAATGCGTGTGCATTTTCTCTTAGTTGGGTCTTTTGTAGATTCTAGTCATTTGGCTTTTGTAAAAAGCTCTTTGTTGAAGCCTATCAAATGGGTGTACTTTCAAGATCAAAAAGTATTGTTTTTGTTTTAAACATTCATCCATACTTTGTTGGTTCCTGGGTTTTTTTATGCATAAAACTTTCATATCTCCTATTTTTTGCAACATGTACCCCCCCTAGGATATGAAACATTTTTGAAATGCCTGCCAGGGTGTGAACCATTTCAAACGCATTTGGGAAACATGTTTCTTGAAACGTGTGACAACTATGGTCTAGCTGCTCCTCGGAGAGTCAAGACTTGCCTCTTGAGTATGTCGATCTCCTCCCTTGCTTTCGGAAACGTGTGTTTCCACGTGCATCCTAATAGGTGCATATTTACTAGAGGTCTTAACCATGCCTTATAGCCATTGACACGGCTAGTGTCTAAACCTGGTTACACGTGCTAATCATGCATGTTTTTGGATCATTACATAGCTTTTGAGTTTGGTGCAGGTAGGGTCAAGCGTGGTTCAGGAAAAGATGGGTTCTCTTTATCCTCGATTTACCACTCGTCAAACAAGGATCTCGGTGGGGCATAAATTAAGAAATCTTCTGTGGGTCATATTTAACTAGTCCTAACATATCTCACTCAACTTTTGCCAAATTCTAATGCAAAAATAGTTGACTGATATCAATATCTGCGTTGTTCGGGATGGTGGTAGAAAAAAGGACACTCTTTTTGAAGCTTCTCTAATAATTTTCACCCGATTGACAGATTTCTCTCTCCCAAATGTCTAGTGTTAGAGTGTGCAAAAATTTAGGAAATTTTCATTTTTCTACTTTTGTTTGTGGTTCTACATATGTATATATATATATATATATATATCTATGCATATGTGTGTGTGTGTGTGTGTGTGTGTATGAATGTATATACATATATATACGTATATATGTACATATATATACACATATACATACATACATACATACATACATACATACATACATACATACATATATATATATATATATATGATGTGCATATACATATATATGTATGAACACATGTACATATTACACACACACACGTATGTGTATATATATATATATATATATATATATATATATATATATATACATACATATATATGATGTGCATATACATACATACGTATGAACACATGTACATAGTACACACACACACACGTATGTATACACACATATACATGCATACACATGCATACACACACATACACATACACATAATCACTTGTCAAGTTCATTTCCAATAGTCTCCTTGTTGCCATTACAGATCACTTGTCAAGTTCATTTCCAATAGTCTCCTTGTTGCCATTACAAATCACTTGTCAAGTTCATTTCTAATAGTCTCCTTGCTCCAATTTACTTTTCAAAATCAATGCCTCTTACCACCAATAGACATACATCACCAAGAAAGTCAACATTAGCAACATGTTAATACACTCCATAGCATCTAAATCACTCTTCAATGGCATACATAACCAAGAAAGGCAACAATAGCAACATGTTAATACACTCCATAGAATCCAATCACTCTTCAATGATGGCATCCAAAGGCTTTATTACACATCAAATGGCATGGGAAAACCATTAGGGTAGTAACAATGCCGAATGAAGCATCAATTTCACCCTGCATAAGTCAATGTAGTCTCGTTTTTGTCATGTAATCAAGCACCATAACCATCATTATACAAGATAATGCTTGCATTTAATCTACCTACCTATGGTTTATGCGAGGAGTTTTGAGAGTAAGCAAGAAGGAGATAAATCTTTGCTGCAAGATTTCATCATGGAAAATCACTCCCTAATGCTTGAAAATTACTTACTAATCTCCCATGGCTAGGGTTTTGCCAAGAAACATGAATACTCTGAACTTGTTCAAGAACCTTCCCAAAGAAGCTTCAATAATTGATTAAAAAAAACTAAAATACCTTCACTATTCTATAATGGCTAGATTAAGCTCTAATGATGTCATTTTCCCCATTGATGAGCGATTATTAGCATCATTGTTGATTATCCATCAAGCTTGAGCTTAACTTGCTTCAAAAGACTTTATGAATGAAATGATTAATCTCTATAAGACCTTATGTGAGTAGGTTGATTCAAGTTGTAGATTGCCACCTCATGCTCAAGGTAGTTATGCATAGAAGACCAAGTAGTAGCAGATGTAATGTAGACGAATTGTCTCTTGATGCTCATGGTTAGATCTAATTAGGAACATCATGACATTTATTTGCATTTTATTTGCATGGAACATCTAGGTTGAACTTCATCGATAACGTTGTGAGGCAGCTCAGGAACACAAGAAGGCCACTATAGCTCGCCAACTCACCACCGTCGGAACATTCACAAGCACAAGGGGCACCACCAGCTTCTCTAGCTGGAAAGAAAAATCTCTCTCTCTCTCTCTACCACCCAGAGATACCCAAAGAAAAGCAGTTTCAACAGCTTACATATCTCATTATAAAAGCCTTTTATCTATCAACAAGGCTAAGCCACTCACATATCATCAACACAAACCCTATTGTCCATTTACAAGAGGTGATCCATCACCATAGATTTTATTAATTGACAAACTTCAACCCACTCTCCTTCGCACTCTCCTTTTATCACACACTCACAGCAAACAACTCACACACACACTGCCCAAGCTTCTCTTGGTCTCACACTAGAGGCCTCGAAACAAGACGGCCACAAGCCAGCACAGCTGCACCAACACTAGTCACCTCTGAGGCAGCACCCCATGCAGCTTCCCTCGTGACTGTCAACCCTTTGGCAGCTTCTCTGCCTTCGCAATCACTAGCCTGCTCCTCACGTACAAGGCGGCTCCTCACTTCACCTGCACGCTGCACTCCAGCCAGGCTCCAGGCCACGGATCACCCAGGTGCCTCCTCTAGTGCCAACACCAGCCCTGTAGGCGGTCTCTCCAGCCACCTGTCTTGCCTGTGTTTGCATAAGCGACCACTCCTTCACACGGCTTCACCAGGCTTGTCAGTGCCTCTGCACAGTAGAACCGCCCCAGCCTCTCTGTTGTAGACTCTGCGCCAACTTCTACCTCACTGTCCAGCGACCTCCATGCACCAGACGGCCACTTCACAAGGGAGGGCCCGTTTTACACCAGCAGCCCTATCCGCTCTCTCCAGCTGCACTTGCGCCTTGAGGCCTTCTCTCTTTGCGCTGGCAGCCACTCTGGCTCTTCACCAAGAACCCTCTTTGCCTGCAGCAGCTGCGCTCCACGTCGCCCAGCCTCTACACGACGGCCATACCACCCCCAGCTGCTCTGCAAACTTTACCGGGGCCCTCAAACAAGGCCACCTTCTCACGTATCTCCACCTAGAGGCTACGCCCGGGTGCTCTGCATATCCTTTCGGCTGCGCCCCCAAAAAACCACTACTTCTTCTACTTGCGACCTTTTTTCTCCTTTCTCTCACACGGCGCCACCTTCTCGAACCTCTGCTGGCAAACTAATAAAACCTCCACGTGGTCATTAAAACCATTGGCCATGTGTATTATATTTTCATTTGTTTTTTTTAAAAGCTTAATAATGGCCACACACCCTCAATGGCTTCTCCTTTCCTTGTGTTTTTCCAGAAGATATGGTGCCCATAATCTTTCCTAAACAAGAGCTATCCACAGCCTTCATGAGCATCATAATTACCAAACACGATATTTGCCCATACTCCGCCAACCTCAAACACACGCTTGCTAAAAATGGAGCGCAATCCTTGCATCTAGAACCAACCCCAAATTGACCAACCATCATCACATTCGGAGTTCCCGGCACACCTTCACGTGCAGGCATCAGCATCAGCTCATAAAAAAACCATAAAACCACCCGACTTGTACATTTGCCAGGGCATTTAGGGCAAAGCTTATTCGTAAACCACGCACACCATATGCACACAGACCCAAAACCCTTCTCAGATTTTAGCCTGACATACTTTGCCCAACCCCTAGCCTGCTGAATCATTTATGATCAGCAGAAAGCATATGACCACGTTTCCCTCCATCAATTCTCTGAGCATCATACAGTGTAATCAACACATCTCTATTCCAAATGATCCAAGAAACTCTGTCATCTTCCCTAGACATAATTTTCCATCCCATTTTCCACCACGGTACATCAGAACTTCTGAAAACAAAGCTCCTGACATACACACCATCCTGCCTCATCTCAATCCCAAAATCACTGATATAGTCAACACCAATATTAGAGAACTAGTGAACCAATTCCTGCTGAGGGTAAAAATTGATGAAAGCCTCATCAAAAAAAACCTGTTGTACCATAACATTTTCCTGTCCATTAGCATAAGAAACATCACCATCAAAACCAGCCACCATAGGCAAAACAAACTCCCCTTCGAAAGGCACCATTGCCAAAGCATCCACCTCAGTTCCTGTATGCTCATCTTTATTAAGGCCAATAAGAAATTCATCTATCACAGCATCCATAGTCTCATCCATAGCATCAGCATCATTCATAGTCTGCTTGTGTTGCTCCTCTTTCATAGCATCAATTCTACTCATGGCTTTTTTAACATTAATGCACATGTGATCATCCAGCTCCAACTCAGGCTCATCATCCTGTAGACTGTCTATATCCCACTCATCCCACATAGGTTCATTCAAAGATTCAAAAGCAGACTCTTTCACATCACATGCATACCTTTGCTCATGATTCACTTGTACCTCCTCACATCCTTCATGTATGACTTCTTCTTGTCGGGCACCCTCATCAGCAAGCACTTCCTTATCAATAACCACAGCATCCATCTCACTTCCTTATCAATAACCACAGCATCCATCTCTGCATCCTCCTCACTGGATGAAGTATCATGAAGTATCATCTGTTCCCTCACTAGTAGTGGTGCTACTGGTCATATCATCATCACTCGAATCAGCTTCACTTTTCTCTTCATCACGAACAGGTTTCTGGTTATCCATATTAAACTGCTTCTTATCCCCTCTCCTGTCATACAGAGTAATGACCCCTTTCCTCCAATCCTGAACAGCCTTCACCGCTCTCAGCCATGGTCTTCCCAGAATGATGGGGAATGCACCCATTCCTGCAGGCATAACATGACAATCCACAAGCACCTTTACATCAAAAGCTTGCAATTCTAACTCCTTAATCATACCTAAGCATTTGACCTTCTGGTGATTAGCCAGCCAAATACGGAATCCAGACGCTTCAGTAACATTAAGACCAAGCCTCTCCACAGCTGCCAATGTGATCACACAAATTTGTGCACCACCATCTATATATGCCTCTCCCAGATTCTTCCCTTTGTACCATACATTCACCACACAAGACATATATCAGGCAACTCCTGAACAGATAAAATAGTCACTATCCCTTTGGCAGGCTCCTTCTCTCTTGGGTTCACAAGTCTTTTCCACTGACGCTTCAAGTTGGGAGCTAACTCTATCAATTGCCCAAAAGTAATATTAGCCTTCCTTCCAGCCATGTCCTCCTGTAAACTATAGCTATCCTGCCCAACCCCCAGTGTCACCTGAAACTTCCTACGAGACTTCCGCTTCTGCTTGACCTTCACATCCCCTCCTTCCTTCACTTTACCTTTCTTCTTGCTAGGCCCTGCAGCATCCTTGCTTTCCCTTTCCTGTGACATCCGTTTCCCCAAAGGCATCACATCAGCTTCTGCCTCCTTCGTCTTCTCAAGGGAGTGACCACATCTATCACCTTAGTTTTATCCTTCTCCTCAGCTGTGATTCCACTGGGGCCTGCTTGATCCCTGATATCAATACCAAAATCATTTGACCTGTCAGGTAACTATGAAGGTAGTGGGTACATATCACCACCCATTCGCTGAGGCTTATCACAATCTGTACTCAGATGACCAAGCTCACCACAGTTCCAGCATGTAGGGATGAAACGACGGCCCCTACCGTGTCCACGTCCATACCCGCTTGTCCATCTCCCCCCTCAAGATTATTGCCTCTGCCTCTACCACGTCCACCACCTGTACTTCCCATTAAATTTAAGCTCAAATTCTTCATAAGATCAACCATCTGTTTCGTATCCTGTTGCAATCCCTCATCAGAACTTGCAGGAACCATAGGTATTCCCTGACTAGCTTGTGGCACCATCTGCATAGCCTGGGCTTCAGTGGGCTTCATCCTCTCAATCACTGCATTCATGGGTGTAGCCTCCACTCTACGAATCTCCGGCTGTGCTACAACTGGAATCATCCCCAGCTGATTCATCCGCTGCAGCTTCCAATCTTTTGATTTAGCAATTTCTACCGCATCCTCATAAGACCTGGGCTTCTTCAATTCCACTTTCCAGCGAATACTCCTCTTAAGCCCGGCTACAAACTTGTTTTTCTTCATCGTGTCAGGGGGTACCTGGTCTACCAGACGGCCACTTCACAAGGGAGGGCCCATTTTACACCAGCAGCCCTGTCCACTCCAGCTGCACTTGCACCTTGAGGCCTTCTCTCTTTGCGCTAGCAACCACTCTGGCTCTTCACCAAGAACCCTCTTTGCCTGCAGCTACGCTCCACGTCGCCCAGCCTCTACACGACGGCCATACCACCCCCAGCTGCTCTGCAGACTTTACCGGGGCGCCCTCAAACAAGGCCACCTTCTCACGTATCTCCACCCAGCGGCTACGCCCGGGTGCTTTGCATATCCTTTCGGCTGCACCCCTAGAAAACCACTACTTCTTCTACTTGCGACCTTTTTTCTCCTTTCTCTCACACGGCGCCACCTTCTCGAACCTCTGCTGGCAAACTAATAAAACCTCCACGTGGTCATTAAAACCATTGGCCATGTGTATTATATTTTCATGTTTTTTTTAAAAGCTTAATAATGGCCACACACCCTCAATGGCTTCTCCTTTCCTTGTGTTTTTCCAGAAGATACGGCGCCCATAATCTTTCCTAAACAAGAGCTATCCACAGCCTTCATGAGCATCATAATTACCAAACACGATATTTGCCCATACTCCGCCAACCTCAACACATGCTTGCTAAAAATGGAGCGCCATCCTTGCATCCAAAACCAACCCCAAATTGACCAACCATCATCACATTCGGAGTTCCCGTCACACCTTCACGTGCAGGCATCAGCATCAGCTCATAAAAAAACCATAAAACCACCCGACCTGTACATTTGCCAGGGCATTTAGGGCAAAGCTTATTCGTAAACCACGCACACCATATGCACACAGACCCAAAACACTTCTCAGATTTTAGCCTGACAACGTTATAATCAAGCCGTTTTCTATACAATTATAACCAGAACTACAAATCTAGGGTTTTTGTGAGCTTTGAGATGGAACGGATACTATTGCCACTTGGGGAATAGATGATGTTTATCTAAGCGGTTGTGCTCAGGAATAGATAATGTTGTTGCCTCAGAGATACGATGATGTTACTGCTGATATGATGATGTTCCCATCTTAGAGATACATCATTGTTGCCGCTATACTGTGCATCAAAGCCTAGGATGCCATCACTGATGTGCATCAAGGTGAAATCCGTTGCCTGCTATAGTGTGCTTCCATTTTCCCTTTTTTGGCAATTTATGGAGTACGTGTTCGAAATACATGGAATGCCTCAATAAATTATGAGTGTGACAGAGATGCCAAATTTTTGGGTTCATTTTGGAGTACACGATTTGTGCTCATGGAGACCAAATTGACTCCTAAGATTACTTATCACTCAGAAACGGACGGGAAAATAGAGAGTGGGTGGAGATATATTTGAGGCACTATTGCCATAATACTTAACATTTTTGCTTCCTATAGTGTAAATTATCTGAGCATTGGAATGTCACCTTTTGAGGCCATCTATGGATACAAGGTGAATGTGCCAATGGCGATCAATAAAGAAAAGGTTGCAAATCAAAATACAAAGGATGAGGTTGAAAGGATGTAAACTCTTCTACAATAATGCAAGGATAATTTGAAGCTTTCTCAAAGGATTATGACACAATATGATGCCTATGCCCACAAGATATTTGGGGAGTTCAAAGGAGGGGATTGGGTGCTTTTGTGTATTCCCAAATCAAGATATGCATCCAAGGGAAATACTAACACCAAATTGGCTCATAGGTACTATGGTCCATACAAGGTGAGGAGAAGGGAGAGAAGAGTGGCATATGTGGCTTACAAGTTGATGCTACCGGCAACTACATGCACACATGATGTGTTCCATGTCCTTAGATGAAAGCATATGTTGTGCGAGTAATGGAACTGTAAGATAAGTTGCCTCCCATGAATGAGGAAGGCATGGGGGAATATATGGCAAAAAGAGTGTCAACTGGTGGTGGCCACTAGAGAAAATGTGCTGCACGACCATTCTTTGGTGGAATATCTCAACAAATGGAAGGGTATATACCCAATGAAGAAGCCTCTTGGCAACCCGCTTTGGCCTTGGAAGGTCATGATGAGATTTTGGATGCATTTGGTGAGTCAAATAAATGAATATACAATGATTTACCTTGCTAGAAATTCTTGTAAATCACTATAAAAGAGATTCACATTTGGATTGGATGTACCTATTCATTCATTCACTTTGGGATGATTTTACACCAAGCACTTATGATTGGATGTCCTACCCATGTGGATTGTCTACTTAATGAAAGGTTTTGAGGATGAAACCTATGGTGGGTGTGGATGGTTTACAAGAAAGTGCTTATGGACCATCCACAATAATGGGGCCAAGGCCATTGGGAGGCTGTGCAAGTATGGGGGACACTAATAAGTGGTAGTGTGTAAAGGTAGGAGAGGTATAAATACCAACTATGGACACTAATCAATGTTGATTACTTTACTAATTATAATTAATCTTTCAAGCTTTCTTGGCTGTAATATTCTCTCCCACATATACCCAGAGCCAGAGTATAGACTCCTCTTGAGCCTAATCCATGTAAATTTTGGTTTTAATGATGAGTAACTCTCTTTCTTTCATCCTTGAGAGGTTAAGAGTATTAGGTCGTGAAATCAGAGTTCTTAAGTACCTGACCTGATACATGGATCTAAAGGTACTGCCATGATCATTTCATATAAAGTTGGAATTGAGGATGATTATGTGATGATGATCATGATGTTTAATCTAGTGTTAAGAGAAGTTAACTTTAAACAAACATAATTTAAGAAAAGGAATTATTATTTTTAAAGAGGTATATATGCGTACTTATTTTCTAGAGGTGCGTGTGTGTGAAAAAGCAAAAGTGATAGGTGGGTGAGTACTTGTTGAGACTGATCCTCCTTAGTTTGAGTGGTTAGGTGATCGGCTAGACAGATGGTGATTGGATGGGGCTAGGCTCAACTGATAGACTCGGCAACATTAGGAAAGGAAAAATTTCGTAGCCTAATGGGAAAGAGTTACATTTAGGTTAGAACTCAGAGAAAATTTGGAGGAATCGCTTGCATTTTTTAATGGAAGGATTTTTTTAGTTGAGCCTTAGAGAGCCACTGGGATATGTTTGAGAAACACGGATCAAGCTCCCCTAAATAACTTCCTAATGAAACACTAATCCTATACTAATGATGATTATACTAATCTTAGGTGGATAGAAATGAAGAAAACTCATCATTAGTGTGGGCTAATTAAGATGCACTCAAGTTCAATTAGACACTAAGATGAATTAGCTTGGATACATAAAGAGACTTGAGATAAGTGCAAGTGATATATATGCATTGCTTGAAATGATCCTCTTTTATATGAGGTGAGTACATGGCTTTTCTAGCTCATGTGGGATTATCCTGGATTTCTCATGTGGTTGTTTTCTAGTTGCTTATTATCACTTCTACTCACTCCCTACATTCCTTGTGCTTCATGGCATCACATTTCTCAACACCCCCCCTTTTGATGCCATATTCTTAGGCTACTACAAGGTGGTTGGATGCCATATTCTTAGGCTACTATACAAGGTGATTGGATGTGATGTTTACAACTTTAATACCCCTCCTCGATACTATATTGGGTACAACTTTTAGGATTTTCATCTTCCTCTCTCCCCCCTTGTGCTAGGCTACTTTGGCCCTTATGCTACTTTGGTTCTATAGCTACTTTGGCTATAAATTTTAGCTTGAGTGCATCATATGGCCTAAGAGGCTAATTACAACACTTTTTGTAGAGATAAGAGGGGTGAGAAACACCATGGTTCTTTATCTAGAAGAGTCTCTTTCTTTGTCTTCATTTGCAACATCTTTGACTTCGATGATGTAGTTTGCTTGATTCTTTTCATGGTATCATCTAGGTGACCTTACAACATTTGAGATAAAACATAGGTTTGGGAAGTGGTAGCTATACATGCTCATTTGGCTACTTATTACAACAATTTTTGGACTTTGGTTAAACACAAATGTTACAATAGTTTTTATGTTAAAGGGAAGTGCCGATGTTGGATGATGCCATTAAGGCCTATGTTGGTGGTGCCGTTGTGATCATGACCCTTGTTGGTGTCAAAAAAGTGTTTAAAGAAATGATATCCATGTCGATAATAAAGCCCATAAACACATGTTATAAGGTAGCATGTGAACACACCTAGACCTAGGTGATGGACATCAATCATTAGAATGTAGCAAGCACATTTGCGAGTTCAAATGACATTACTTGATATGTGAATGTTCCTCACTCACTTGCAAATGCGATTTTATGTTAGTCTTTGTTCGGATCTATGGATATTTAATTGTATCTAAAAAACCCATCTAAGACATTATAAGCTTCTTTTCCTGTTACTCTTTTGAGCACATGCTCATTGTATAGCAATGGGTAGTGGTCTCTCACCGTGGCCACATCATTTAAAGTTTTCAAGTTCACGCATATACCGATCTTGCCATTCTTCTTTGGTACTATGTTGGCCACTGCTGGTGACACCCAATCTGTGTGCTCCATCTCATATATGAAACTTGTAGAGATAATTCTATCGACATCTTCCTTAATGGTTCTAGAATAGGCTTCATGTAAGTGTATGGCCTCCATTGTACAAGCCTTGCACCATCCATAGATCATATTCTATCATACTTCTAGAGGGACTCCTTTTAGATATGAATAGCTCTAAGCAAGAACACCTATGTATTCCTTAATTGTTCTAGAATAGGCTTCATTGTAAGTGTATGGCCTCCATTGTACCAGCCTTCAACCATCCATAGATCATATTCTAGCAGACTTCTAGAGGGACTCCTTTTAGATATGAATAGCTCTAAGCAAGAACACCTATGAATAGATCATATTCTAAGTAGCTCTATTAATTTTGTCTCCTCCTCAGTGGTTGAAATTTATAGAGATCCAAACCTTTTTAGGTTCTTCCCCAAGTTGTGCTAGGTCAATGTATTTATTAGCATCCTCAAGTTTATCATAAGATACATCTGGTTTCTTTGGTCTCTCTCTTTTTGTTCTAGGTGCACATACCTTTTTATTTTTAATCTTCTAGTTCCTAAACTATGAGCAAACTTGCCTCCACTTTCTTATATGATTCATCGCTCTTATACAGCTTTATTTAATTTTCATTATATCAAAACTTGAATGTCTATTTGGAGTAAAATTGAGGATGAATCCCTGCTAGTGTTTTAGTAATCTCAAAATCTATTTTTAGGGCATCAAAACTTGACCTCTTTATGAGACCTTTCAACTAGAATATAATTCCTTTGGTGGCTTTTAAGGCTTTATATATCGCAATAGTGCACTTTGTCATCAAGGCTTGGTGTGTCTGTAAGTTCTAGTCTAGATTGGTTTTTGGATTTTTAGGTGAGCTTCTCTCCTTTTGAGAAATTCTTTGAGGACTTCCCATTGTTCTACTGACATGTCCTCATCCATCTTGAGGTATAGTTGGGCTAGAAGCCACAGCCTCTGAGCAGGATGCCTATGTCCGCCTTGGAAGGCATAACTTTTTCCTTTGTATTTATCCTTACTCCATGGTTTTTATTAGGTGATACAACCACTTTGGGTTTTGAGACCACAAAAGATATGGTTTTGATTAGAATGATGTCATTTTTATCTTCAGCTTAGAATTGGGCTCATGTGGTTCTTGGATATGTGTCCATTGTGGCCAATAGATAAATCCAATTTTCCTCCTCAATCAGGTTCAAGCAATGAAGCTATGGAAGTTTCCTGCTCATGCTCATGCCTTTTACACCTATATCCATTCACATAACACATGTTTACGATTTTTGAACGTGCTATCTTGTTAGACGTAATAGGCATCCTAGTCACACCTTTGTAAGGCTGGTTCTTTAGGCTCACTATAATGGTACTATTGTCTTGTCAGAGGTAGATATCATCTCTTCCCTAGTCATGCTAGTGTTAGACCCTGATTCATCAATAAATGTATCTATCATTACTCCACAATTTTTAGGTGATATAATCACTTTGGGTTTTGAGACTATGAAAGATATCTTTCTGATTAGAATAGTGTCATTCTTGTCTTATTCTCAAAACTAGGTTCGTGTGGTTCTTGGACATGTGCCCACTCTGTGGGGGGAATAGATAAATCTAAATTTTCTCCTCATTAAACTCAAGCAGTGACACTATGGAAGTTTCCTCTTCATGCTCACACCTTTCACCTAACACATGTTTACGATTTCTGAAAATGCTATCTTGTCATAACCAATAGGTGTCCTACTCATATCTCTATAAAAATGGTTCTTTAGGTTTACCATAGTGGTACTATCATCTTTTTGGACGTAGATATATCATCTCTTCCCCAGTTATGGATTAAGATCATTTAATGCATGAATGGGCATCCAAGAATCACATTGTAAGTTGTGGGCCTTCTTCAATTGATAATGTCAAAGGTATATTCATATATAGGTCAAGCCACACGACATTGCTTCTACCTCTTTCAAAATTCCTTTAGGTGTTCATAAGATGCCATTAGCTAGTTTGAGACAAATCCTTGAAGGTTTGAGGGGCTTTCTCCCCCATCTTTGCCACATGTCTTTGGTGGCTACGCTCCCCCATCTAGGATCACAATTTTGCGGTCACACTGTCCAATTTGATTGGAATGGTGGTATTAATTTCATCAGCTTCAAAATACTTATCCATTATGCACTAAGTGGTACATCTTTATATAATTTATATGGTTTTTCCTTATTCTCCGGGTTCCCCATACTCTAAAGAAAATTGTCTAGAGTTTGAGCTTAAGATAAAGGTTTCACTCCCTAGAGCCAAAAACAGCGAATTTATTGATAATTCATTAGTTTTTGACTATTTCCTCTTCAAAAGAATTGGTGGCCACTCTTGTTGCAAACAAGAGTAGATCCCTCAAACCATCAAGCTAAAGAAAAGCTCACAAAAATTCATGTAAGCTAGAAATCCTACTTTTTCTTTATTCCATTTAATGGTTTTCTAATTTTTATTTTCTTTAAAATTAAAAATGATGCTATGCCTTGTTGGAAAGGTTTTCCCCCTCTGTTCATTCTTGAATTCAGCCTTTCTTTATCCTAGATGTGTAATCAAATTGTTAGAATTAAACTTTTCATATTGTTTCTCTTTAAAAAGTGAAATTTGATTAGTTTAGAATGCTTAGAATGCTTTAGTTTAGAATGCTTTAGAATGTTTGGGATAATTTCTAAGTAACTTGAGAATGAAAAAAATTGAAAAATGGTCAGCCATACAAAGGAGGTTATGGTAAAATTTTCTTAAATTTTGTGAAATAAGTTTTATCTTTTATTATTCAAAAAGAGTAATCCCCACTGCTTGTGTATTCTAAAAGTGTTATTTTTATTCTATGCATAGAAAAATGCATATTAGAAATATTTTTATAATAAAAGTGTCATTTTCATTAGATTAAATTTCTATGCATAGAAAGATGCATATTGGGAATATATTGATTATAAAAGTGTTACTTTCATTAAAATTGATTTTTATGCATAAATAGATGCATAAAAGAATTTTATTATTATAAAAGTGTTACTTTCATTAAAATTAAATTTATGCATAAATAGATGCATAAAAGATTTATTTTTATTATAAAAGCGTTAGTTTCATCAAATTTTGATTTTATGCATAGAAAGATGTATAAAGAATTTTATATTTATTTCAAAAGAGTTATTCTCATTAATTTTGATTTTATGCATAGAAAAATGCATAAAGAAATTTATTTTTATTTCAAAAGAGTTATTCTCATAAATTTTAGATTTTATGCATAGAAAGATGCATAAAGAAATTTATTTTTATTTCAAAAGAGTTATTCTCATTAATTTTGATTTTATGCATAGAAAGATGCATAAAGAAATTTATTTTTATTTCAAAAGAGTTATTCTCATTAATTTTGATTTTATGCATAGAAAGATGCATAAAAAAATTTCTTTTTATTTCAAAAGAGTTATTCTCATTAAAATTGAATCTATGCATAGAAAGATGCATAAAAGATTTATTTTTATTTCGAAAGTGTTATTCTCCTTGAAGTTGAATTTATGCATAAACGGATTTTTATAAAAGTGTTATTTTCCACCGAAGTTGTTCTTATGCATAAATAGATGCGTAAAGAATCTTTATATCAAAAATAAGAATTCTCTTACATTCTATAAATAAAATCTTTATATCAAAAATAAGAATTCTCTTATATTCTATAAATAGAATCTTTATATCAAAAATAAGAATTCTCTTACATTCTATAAATAGATGTGATAAGATGTGATATGAATTAGATAGATGAGAATGAATAGAGGATGGATGTGATGAGAATGAAAGGTAAATAGATGTGATGATATGTGATGCGAATCAGATAGATGGGAATGAATGGATGGATGGATGTGATGAGAATGAAAGGTAAATAGATGTGATGATATATGATGCGAATCAGATAGATGGGAATGAATGGATGGATGGATGTGATGAGAATAGAAGTGATGAGAATGAGAGGTCAATAGATGTGATGAGATGGGATGCAAATCAGATAGATGGGAATGAATGTATGGATGGATGTGATGAGAATAGAAGTGATGAGAATGAGAGGTAAATAGATGTGATGAGATGGGATGCGAATCAGATAGATGAGAATGAATAGAGGATGGATGTGAATAGAAGTGATGAAAATGAAAGGTAAATAGATGTGATGATATGTGATGCGAATCAGATAGATGGGAATGAATGGATGGATGGATGTGATGAGAATGAGAGGTAAATAGATGTGATGAGATGGGATGCGAATCAGATAGATGGGAATGAATGGATGGATGGATGTGATGAGAATAGAAGTGATGAGAATGAGAGATAAATAGATGTGATGAGATGGGATGCGAATCAGATAGATGGGAATGAATGGATGGATGGATGTGATGAGAATAGAAGTGATGAGAATGAGAGGTAAATAGATGTGATGATATGTGATGCGAATCAGATAAATGTGAATGAATAGATGAGCTGTGATGTCATGTGAATCAAGATGTAAATGAACGATATAGGATGTGAATAGATGTGATAACATGTGAATCGGGATGTGAATGAACGATAAGGGATGTGAATGAATGTGTTAGCATGTGAATCCAGATGTGAATGAATGAGATGTGATGTGAAATGGATGTGATAAGATGCGACGTAAACTGGATAGATGTTAATGTATGTGAAGTGATGAGATGTATGGGTAGATGTAAGTAGATGTGATCTGATGAGGATAAATGAGGAAATAAGTGATGAGATAGAAAAAGATGTGATTAGATGAGAATGGGAATACTTATGAAATGAATGTGGATTGATGTGTGGGTAATGTGGATGGATGAGTGGATAATGTGGATTGATGTGGATGATGTGGATGGATGTATGGATGATGTGGATTGATGTGTGGGTAATGTGGATTGACGTATGGATTGATGTGGATGGATGTATGGAAGATGTGGATGGATGTGTGGATAATGTGGATTGATGTGGATTGATGTGGATGAATGTATGGATGATGTGGATGAATGTATGGATGATGTGGATTAATGTGTGGATTGATGTGGATGGATGTATGGAAGTTGTGGATGGATATGTGGATAATGTGGATTGATGTGGATGGATGTATGGATGATGTGGATTGGTGTGGATGATGCGATTGGATGTGATTTGATGTGGAAATGATGTGATGTGATAGGGATCGATGAAAAAAAAACGTGGGAAGATGAGAAAATATGGGGACTAATGTGAAAGGATGTGGAGTGATGAGAAAAAATGAAAATATTGTTGGAATTGTATTTGAATGTGAAATCTGTTTTTAAATGATTGTTTTATGTCAAGAATGCTGGGGAAGCATTTTGACCATCTTGTGAATGAGGTCGTGTGGCTGTTAAAGTTGCAACTGTTGACGGAGAGTCATCGGAGGACGTCTTGCGTAGCAAGGTCGGCCGAGGTCTTGACCAGCCTCGGTTTGATTTAAATGGTGAGCTTCCGGTACAGTGGATGAGGGACCAAGGAAGCGGCCTATGAGTGAAGCGCTAGGTGACCTACGAAGGATCCTAGAGGGTGCTGACCATATGGTGCTCGGGCTCTGGGTCGCCGAAGATACCCACACGTACGTTGGGGAAGATATTGGAACAAGGATTAAGAGTTGTTTTCTGAATTCGGGCATGGATCTGGTTGGTTGACCTTGCTGGTCCTCAACGGATGAGTCCATGGCTCTTTTATATGGATCCGTTGGTTGATCTTGCTGATCTTTAACGGAGATTCCATTTTGATATGTGAATATATTGCCAGTTACTATGAGCTAGGAACTATCGCGAAAAGGCCCCTGAGTGAACAGGTGGTGAGCGTTCTGGTTGCCAATGATGCCATAGGTACACCGATGAAATGATTGGAAATAAGGATTCAACAGTGTTAGATTTAAGGCTTATATATTATTGTGTAATTTTAGCAGGTGTTGCTAATGTGTAATGTGTTTGAAATGGAAAACTTGTAGGTTTGTGAGATTGATGAGCTTCGTGCTCTTAAGCCGGTATGGTTGGGATACATTGGCGGGTGATTTGGTGTGAGAAATTATGAGGAAGGTTTTTCCTTTAGTATTTTGGCTTTGGTAGGATAGCCAATGATTTCGGTATTTTGGTCGTGATATTTACTAAGAGATATTTTTGTATTTTGCTAACTGCCCACTTTTTTTATTCATGGGCATGGACCTATTAATTTGGTTACATATGTGAATTAGTCCTTGGGGATTTATATGTATTTTTCTTTAGTGACTTAGATAGGAAAGATTTATTTAAGCTTCTGGTAAAATCAACTCCTATTTTATGTAAAGAGCGTGCAACTATTTTTGGCATGTGGGCTATTTTTGTTGATAAAGACATAAATACCCAAGAACTGGGAGGATGTCGACAGGGAGATTGCACTTAATAGTGTGTTGAAGGTGATGTCTATTCTATCTCATGCATTTATTTTATTTTATGCTCAATCTTGTGAATTGGGTTTAGTTCTATGGTTTAGATCTTGATGCATATGTGAGTTTTGATTTATTTTTTCAAAAAGTATTTGAGGTCTTGTGTTAGTGGAATTACAACATAGGCCCTACTTGGATTTGAAGAATAGGAGGAAGCTCACAAAATTCCAAAGGGTAAAGTAGTCAAAGACTTAAGAACTCATGGACAAAAGCTTGGAAGGGTTATGGGAGACAAAAGCTTGGAAGGGTTATGGGAGTTTTTTGAGCCATTGGATGAAAATATAGATGTAGGGCTATGGTTTAATGTCAACGTTTAATCAAAAACCACCTCCCAAAGTGGCGAAGTCAATAAAACAGTGCAATGAAATTGTGTCGTTAAAACCGCCTCACAGACAGCGGAAAGGCATCCACGCCTTCCTCTTACAAAACCACCTTTCTCAATCTTCAACCCTTTCAAGATCTGTCTGTATAAATAAAATCAGCAGGTCAAGAGGAGTATTACCCTATTTTTAGAATTATTTTGTATGATGTATGCTCTAAATGGAAGGTGGGAAAATTTTCCATAAATCAATTGAGGAAAAAAGCACATACTGTTTGATTACAATAAAGAAAATCATGGGATTAAGACTTAAAGCAAGAGAGTAGCATAAGTTTTTTATATGATTTTATAAAGGAAATCACAAATTTCCACTCTTCCTTCCACTGGATGGCGACGGTTTGCGAACAATGAAATTCAGCGCTATGTTTTTTTTTCTTTTCCTATAACTGCGTGCTGCTGTGGTTGTTTAGGCATGAATAAGCTTGAATTTAAGCTTTCAAAAGCTTTGTTATTATAAAACTTTAATTTTTAGAGTTAAAAAAAAGAAAAGAAAAGAAAAGCCTTGTGTGTTGGGGGCCGGTTTGTTTGTTAGAAGTTTCAGATTAAAAGCTTTACAAAAATAAAAATAAAAAGAGACTTGGGCTTCGATATAATTTTTCTAAAGCTTTAGATTCAAGCTTGTTCAAGCTTTAAAATTTATTAAGTTATTGAAAAAGAAAGAAAGGAGGTAAGTAAGCCTTGTTCTATGTTTTAAAACTAGCTGCCTCCTGGGTTTTATCTTTTCTTTATTTTTGTCCTCTCTAGGTGTTTTCAAGCGCGTTTAATTTTGACCAAATCAAGTCAAATTAGTTAAGGTTAAAGCATAGCTATTCTTAGTTATTATTAAATCTACCTTCTAGAGTTATTAATTTTAAAAAGCCTTGTTTATTTAAACTATTTCAAAATATTTTATTCTTGCTTGAAGTATGTTAATTGGAAAATTATGACCATAAGGTTGTTTTCTTCAAGTTTGAGGGACACCTGCCTATAAATACCTTATAAAGATACTTATACAAGATTCAGTGAAAATATGCCATAAATTTTGTCCATTGCTAGAAAGAATAACATGTACAAATTTATTTCTTTTGGCCTAGTTTGTATTAGAGATAATAGAAGATGTGTCAGAAATTCTCATCCTGTCCTCTTTGTGTACTTGTGAGTATGCATGGAATTCCACTAGCATAAATGGATGATCATAACTCCTTCCTTGAAAGGTGGTAAAAACCCAAGTCCTACCTATTTTAGAGACCTTCTTTATGGCCTTAAGAGATCACATATGACCTTTCCCTAGTAATTTCTTTTGACATTAACTCGCCTAAGGCTTGAACTTAAAAAAAAGATTGATTCCTAAGAGAGAGTTTCAGTGAAATAGATAAACCCATGTTTTCATTCAGTATATTCATGTTTATACTCTGCGTCAATTTTGAATGTATTGAAAGTCAATTAGTCTCTTATTAGTCTATTGTTTATTTACAATCTAACATCCAATTAAACAACTCCCAAACGAGACCAAAAATAGTTATAAAACACTTCACCAAACAAAAAGTGTAGATCCCCATGAATTCTCTATTCTAAAAATTGGGAAGTTTTGACTGCTAATTTTTTTGGTATCTATAGCATTATGACCTGGGCATCTCCTCATGACCCCTATCCACCTTCGGATCTCCTACAAGTCATAGCAAAGTGTAGCCATCTAGCCTATTTATTTGAATGGAATGACACTCTATTTCAACAATTACTGTGGATCTTCAATAAACAAAAAGATGACAAATGGTCGAAGATTTGGACACGTGACCATGAAGAATGTTTTGTCATAATGCCCATTGGAAACATAAGATTTTATGCTCTGAACATCCATTTTTGTCAAATCATGGAACACATAAACATCATTAAGAGATATAGCATAGAGGATGACTCATCAATATCTAATGAGAAATTTATTACTTGACTTCATTACCTTAAAACCAAGTTACCACCTGGAAAAGTAATTGTACCTGATCACATCCGCATTACTAGAGGAATGTAAAGTTATTATTAAACTTATTATAGTTATTGTTTTTATCAATTTAAAATTTCATTTTTCTTTAACAGCAAACAAATTTTCAACTCAAGGTAAGTTTCTCCAACTTTGATACTAATAGTTAGTTTATATTTTATTTTTATGATGTCAAGTTTCTCATAAATTATTGTTTCTAGTATTGCAATAACAAGTTCTTATCTACTTTCACAAACAACTGATGACAAAAATCTCAAGCAAGAGGGTATCATCACCAATACACTATTAAATGATGGAGGTATATGTTGATTTCATTTCTCACAAACGGTTCACTTTCTTTTTGCATTTATTTTTATCATTTCTACTATCTACACACCTAAACAATAAACCCTAGCAAATCATACATTTAGCATTAAGATTAAATCAAATTGGAGAAAAAAACTGAAGAACTATTTCATTTCTCAAGTAAGAATAGATTTTAGCATGCATACTGTAAATATTTTTACACTTTAGGTATTAATTACTAATATTTAAATTAAGAATCTAAATTTAATTAAGTAAATTTAAGATAAAGAAAATTTGTTTTGGAATTTAAGTTTCAAATGGAATTGGCCACTCCATCTCAAACTTCTATTTTGAAGAAGTAATATGTGGAGTTATTATGGTGGTATGGGACATCAGATTCATTTCATATACTTACACTAGACACATTTATGTCTTCTATCTTTTACCATCAAATTCATTTCATATACTTACACTAGACACATTTATGTCTTCTATCTTTTACCATCTTATAAACATATGTGGAATGCGCCTTTGTGGTATGGGACACTTAGACTTGTTTCACATATGCTCATTTCATTAGTTCATTGCATATATGCATTGTGTTGATCAAGTTTTTCCTAGTGGTTTTTTCGCGCCTATCTTGACCTTATCCAATCTTGGTTTCAAACACAAGGCAGTTGATATGAGATCATTGAGAAAAGTTGCTATCCTAGGCAGGAGGGATATTTACGGTTTGTCCTTTCATTCCTTTGTAGAATTGGGAGATACCTATTACCACTATGTTTACAGTAGCATAGCACTTGAGTGATTCCGAATATTCCATGTGTAGGACATATGAGTTTAGGAATGGCTGGAACTAAGTGTTACATTTAATGCTTATGTGCGGTTATGTAATTTTAGTAGGTGTTGCTAATGTGTAATGTGTTTTAATGGACAACTTGTAGGTTGGTGAGATTGACGAACTTTATGCTTGTAAGCTGGTATGGCTAGGATATGATGGCAGTGATTTGGTGTGAGAAATTACCGGGAAGGTTTTCCCTTTAGTATTTTGGCTTTGGCGGGATAGCCAATGATTTTGGTATTTTAGTCGTGATATTTCCTAAGAGATAATTTTGATTTTTGCTAGCTGCCACTTTTTTAATACATGGGCGTGGACCTAATAATTTGGTTGCATGTGAATTAGTCCCTAGGGGTTTATATGTATTTTTTTTTTCCTAAGAGATAATTTTGATTTTTGCTAGCTGCCACTTTTTTAATATATGGGCGTGGATCTAATAATTTGGTTGCATGTGAATTAGTCCCTAGGGGTTTATATGTATTTTTTTTTTAGTGATTTAGATAAGAAGGATTTATTTAAGCTTTTGGTATAAAAGCAACACCTATTTTATGTAAAGGGCAAGCCCATGCAAGAGCATGCAACTTTTTTGGCATGTGAGCTATTGTTGTTAATAAAGACATAAAAATCCAAGAAGTAAGAGGATGCCGACACTTCTTGGGAGGGGGGGAGGGGGGAGATTTTACCCAATAGTGTGTTGAAGGCAATGTCTATTCTATTCCTTGTTTTTTGAAGTTGATGCATTTGATGCCTAGATATAAGGTCTCCTATCTTCTTTCCAAACTAGTGGATTCCTTGTTTTCTAAACTAATGCCTTTGATGCCTAGATGTAAGGTGTCTTATATTCTTACCAAGATTTCTTGGGCCAGATGCTTCTTCTGATTCTTTGTCCTATAATATCATCGGGAGTAAATCACTTTCTTCATTGGTTTGTATGGTCAATTGCTACCAATGGTTATTTTTGGTGATTGTTCTACCATGTGGAGAATGAATGATGTGGCTTATGTTTTCTTGATACTCCCTTCATCCTTTTACGGGGGAAAACTCAACTCCTTAGCTACATGTATGTCAAAGGTGATCTTTTACTGCTTGAGATATGGATTTTACATGGCTTGTTGGTGATCTAGGCCTACATATATTCATCTATGTGGGATTATAGGTACAATATATATAGGATATTTGAAGAAAACGTATATGGTGAGTTTAGTGAATATGCACACCATAGAAGAAAACTTCTATGGCATGCATGCTTGTAGTGTTATCGTCGACATAATGTTATAGGTACAATGTTGCATGAAAATTAGGGAAAGATGCAATGTACACATATAGGAGATTTGAAGCAAACTTCTATTGTAAGTTAGTGGATATGTACCATAGAGGTGCCACATAAAAAGGCCACAGGAAAGCATTAATGATAACGAAGTGAGAACAAGATGGGTCTAAGTTGCTTTCACGTCAATGTGCCAATGCGGCAATAGAACAATTATTCGTTTCAAGGATCCCAAATTATGGAAAATTAAGAATCCACTTCACATAAACAAGGGTTGAGACTATGTGCTGATGAGCACTACCTACTTGAAACTTGCTTGAATGTTAACATGACAAATTTGTTTGTAGTGGTTAATGAACTGCTCAGTCTCATAACATGCCAACACACTGTTCAACTTGTATCAAAGAAAATATACCAAAGAAAAACATGAAAGAAATTGTAGAAAATCCTTGCAAAAGCAAAAAAAAAAAAGAAAAAAGAAAAAAGAAAAAAAAACTTGAGTGACACGAGGGGAAAGGGTCTAAACTATATATTAGGGTGTGAAGGGCCTTAACATAAACCACCACCAAGCCCCACTCAGCTACCCACCATCACCACCACCACCACCACCACCTCCGCCCGCGCCGCCCCACCAAAACTCACATACGCACGCACACCAATGAGTTACCCACATCCCCTCACACACACACGCACGCAGAAGTACTCGTTTCACCAATAAGTTGCTGGCTATAGCTACGTCTCGTTACAAAGAATGACAAGCACCAAAGGCCATATATCATGAAGGATGATCAGCAGTGCACATCTGTTCAATGCGCAGCCAGGCCATGGCGAGCACGGAGTCATTCTCCTGGCTCACTGGCTGCAGAAGCTCGCAGCAGAGGTCATAGAAGAACTGGTCCACCACCCTTTTGAATTGCCCACAAGACAAATCTTCATAGCTCTCCACAAAGTCCTCCAAGTCCAGCAAGTCCTGCACCAGATCCTCCCCCCCTAGCCCTATCATCTCCACCACCATCTCTTGAAAATTCATGCATGCCATTTCCCCCTGCATAATCAATCCCTTGCGTTTGCCCTCACTTGAGGATGTTGAGCTGTATATTGATAATGGGCTCATCATTGCTGCTTTGCCCAGCGCATCCCTTGACTTAATTATGTAGGAGTTAATTGAATCCTCTGATAATCTCTCTTCATCTGCTAGTTCATCCTCTTGCAATAGCATCTCTCTCTGCCTATAGTGCATTTTTGCAGCATTCTCTAATACCTCATCATCTGCTAATAGAATACCTCTCTTCCTATAGTGTATTAAAGCATTCTCTACTTCCTCATCATCTGCTACATCACCTTCTTGGATTAGAAAAGGCTCATTTGATAGCAGAGGGATATTGCATTCTCTCCTTTTTGCATTCAAAGGGCTTTTCCTGCCATTGTCTTGCTGCCCATTATAGTGCAGACTTTCTCTTCCACTAGCTCCCATTTCATCATATGCTCTTTCACCTTCCAGTAAGAAGAAGCCCTGGTCAGATAACAATGGTGAGATGGGTTCTCCCCTTCCAACAAGCAATGAGCTTTCCCTAGATCTGAGTTCTGCATTGTGAAGGCTTACCCTTGCTTTTTCTTGCATTTCACCTTCTTGTAATGAGAAGGCTTGATTTGGTAACAAAGGTGAATTGGGTTCTCTCCTTTTGGGGCTTAATGGGATTTTTCTGCTGGTGGGTTCCTTATAGTTATGAAGAGTTGCTCTTCTTGCTTCATCGACCTCCACTGCTGATTCATCTTCTTGTAACAACAGCAAGGCTTGATTAGATAACAAAGAAGAGTTGGGTTCTATTGTTTTCTCCATTAATGGGCTCTTTCTGCTAGTGGGCTCTCTTCTTTTCTCCATTAGTGGGCTTTTCATACTATTGAGTTCTCTGCGCTCCTCCATTAGTGGGCTCTTTCTGCTAGTGGGCTCTCTTCTTTTCTCCATTAGTGGGCTTTTCCTACTATTAAGTTCTCTGCCCTCCTCCATCAGTGGGCTTTTTCTGCTAGTGGGCTCTCTTTTTCTCTCCATTAGTGGGCTTTTCCTACCATTAAACTCTTTGCCCTGCTCCATCAGTGGGCTCTTTCTACTATTGGGTTGTCTTCCCTTCTCCATTACTGGGGTTTTTCTACCATTGGGTTCTCTTCTTTTCTCCATCAGTGGGCTTTTTCTACTATTGGGTTCCCTACCTTTGCCTCTTTTCTGCTCTACAATACCACTTGAGGTTGAAGGCGAGGACACCTTACCATATTGGGAAGCCCTCAAGTCTTCAGATATGACTTTGCATTCTGATCCATCTGTGTCATCATTGTCAGAATTCACAGGAGCTGCAAAGGCAGCCCCTCCTTCTATAGAGATCTGAGCACCTCTTGCTGCATAGAACTCATATGATAACAGTGGACCTTTCTCTTTGGTCCAGCCATCCGGTGTTATGCTGCCATGAGGTCCCATTACTGCATGCTCATGTGATAATGCTGGTATCCTCATATTGGGATAACCCATGACATCGTTGAGATCACCATGAGAAGAGACTGTCAATGCATCAGCCGAATCTAGCAGTGGGTAGTTGTTATTGCCTTCTGTATTGCTAGTGCTGTCAACTGCCCCATATGAAGATGGGTTATCATCTTCTGTGCTTCTCCCAAGAGATGTGTTTTCTGAAGCCATGAGAGAGTATAAAGAGTGTTTTGAACCTGCTCCTGAATTGGGCACTTTGTTTCGTGCAAATTTTTCATCGTTATCCCCTTTTCTGTAAGATCTCCTGAGAAATTTGGAAGGGTCCGGGAGCCAACTCATAATGTAAGTGTCTAAAAGTGCAGATGGAGCAGGAGCAATCTTTCTCTATAAAGAGCTAGATGTGAAAAAATGCAGTTCACAATATAGAGAGAGCATGAGAACTATGCAGTTTCTGAACCACATGACTGTGTGTGTGTGTGTGAGAGAGAGAGAGAGAGAGAGATGCAATACCTATAATTGCAAACGTGTTGCCATCCAAAAGTAAACGCAGCTCGCTTGCACGATCCACCACCCTCTGGCGACGTGCATGCTGATCGTCAACACAAATTATTAAAAACCTAAAGCTCTTTGACCTAAACAAACGTTATACACTTAATCTTTATGTCTACAGATTATTCTATACTTATGCCTTTTGATCTCAACCATATTTTAAAGAAGCTCAAGTGACTCTCGTAACGTTGGTGTCCACCATCTTCATGCTTTACATCCAAGAAAGGAAGCTAACATAAATTTTTGCACACAAGGATTAATCTTCAAAAAGAAATTCAACCTCCGATTCGGTATTTGTTATACCCACTGTGCTTATAGCTTGTATATAGTCCATGTGTTCTTTTGTCCTCCCTTGCACAAAGTTTAATATTGATCTTCCTTGATATGGTACAATGTCAAAGTGAGTCCACATCTCCAATGTAATAAGTTTAGTAATCTTTCATTCATTTGTGCATTGTTTGGAATAATACTACACCACACTTACATTGTGAGTTCATCATATACATAATTCTTCCATCTAAAGTGTTGAGATTTGTGGTGCCATTGAGCACAGGGTAAGGGCAAGGCATGAGTAAACGACTAGGGTGAAGAGCATGTAGCCACATCACACTTGGATATTATCCCACATGAGCACATGTACGCATAAGAGGTGTACCGACCTCATATAAAAGGGGTCATTTTCAAGCAATGAATACGAGCTTCTCTCAAGTCTTTCTATGAGTACAAGTTTCCATCTTGTAACCTACTTGAACTTGAGTCAAACTTGATTAGTTCAATTAACTCATGTTGCCATATATATAGGCAGTGATGTGTGTGAACACACTTAGGACCGCCGGGGTACTTTTTCCCTCTTTAGGAGGTTTTTTCCCCCGGCTTGTATATACGCCCATCATTCTAGGGCTAACTTATTTTTTGTACATTGACATAATCTAATACACTTTGTGTTGTGTGCATTCTTGCTTCTTCTTCTCCAAGCTTTGTGTGCTTTCCTGCAACCCTAATTCCAACAATTGGTATCGGAGCAGGCATCGGCTCCCAGGGCTATGCCGCCAGCACCCTCCGACTCACGTTCTCCGATTGAGGTGAGCTTTCACGAGCGCTTGTAGGTCCCTATACTCCGCAAATAAGCCCTTAGGGCTTGGCGTTCTTAGAATTTGCATCTGAGGTCGTTTCGGGCTCCGTTTTTGCATTTCAAGTTCTGCACAGGTGTTTTCGTCATTTTGTGCACAAATTTCGACAGTGCAGTTTTTTACAAAACAGGCATACATACTCTATTGTGGACCGTGCTACATAGCACGAGTTGTTTTTTGTTCAGTCTTTGCTTCATTACAGGTAGCTTTTGCATCAGTTTCAGTCAGTGGCCATGGCTGATAACAGCAATGATGTATTTCGCATGTTGTCTGCTGAAGACAAACTGGATGGAGACAGCAACTACCCACTTTGGGCATACATGATGCAGCATGTTTTGGTTGCAAAAGGAGTGTGGAACATTGTGCAGGGTATGGATGTACGTCCAGGTTCTTTGGATGTAGGATCTATTGAGGATGTTGCAGGTTCTAGCAGCTCTACTGTTGCTGCTGTTTTACCCACTGCTGAACAAGCTCGTTGGGATGGTAAAGATGCGCAGGCTCATGCCTTAATTGCACTTTCTGTCAAACGTAACATCACCCCACATATTCGTTCAGCTAAAACAGCAAAATAGGCTTGGGATATTCTAGCTGGTTTGTATGCAGGTCGTAACGAGGCAAAAATCTCTTACCTGCATAAAGAGCTAGAATTGAAGATTATGCAAGAAGATGATGACATGAATGTTTTTCTTGCTGAGATTAAAGATCTCAAAGAACAGTTGATTTCTGCAGGTGAGATTATTCCTGATCATTCTCTTGTGTTGTAGACTGTTCTTGATGCTTTACCTGAGACATATCAGACTTTTACTTCCACGTGGAGACTTCTTACTGAGGACAGACCTGATGCTGTCAAGTATGATACTTTAGTCAACAAGCTCTTGCAAGAAGCGTAGTCCAGGCAAAACAGGGCCAGGCAGCATGCAGTTGATCAAGCATTTATTGCTGCCCAGCAGCAAAGAAGAAGTGGTAAGGTAGCCCCTTCCACTGTTTCTTCTTCTATTAGTAGGTCTGCAAGTTCTTCTCCTTCCACAGGTAACAACAATAAGTCTGAGAAGGCTCTTGATAAAAGCAAGAAAAAGACCAGGTGCAACTATTGTAAGGCAAATGATCATGTCATTAAGAATTGCCCTAAGCTAAAGGCTAAAGAGGCAAAGAAGAAAGAGTCAAATGCAGCCACAATAGCGGATGCTTCTACAAATGCAGATTCTGCAAATGTTGTGCAGGATACAGAATGGGCGTTTAGCTTGTATTGCCAGTATGACCCATCTGTACATGATGCATGTTTGGCAGTTTTTGTTGACTCTAATGTATGGTATTTTGACAGTGGTGCTACAAAGCACATTACCTCGTATCGTGATATGTTCACTTGTCTTGAGGCTATCTCTAATGGGAATACTGTCACATGTGCCAATAATGCTTCTTACCCAGTGAAGGGCATTGGTAAAATTATGCTTACTACTGCAAATGGCAGCGCTTTCACACTTTCAGATGCTTTGTATGTGCCAGGGATAAAGAAGAATCTATTGTCTATCTCTGTGCTTGCTAGACTTGGACTTGTAGTCAAATTTGTGGATGATAGATGTACTGTTCATGATTTGACTTCTGGTGATACGATTATTGCATCTGGCACCTTGTTTCGTGGGCTGTATAGGCTCAATTCTTATGACAAGTGTGTGGAAGATTCAGCAAATGCAGTTTCTGATGAAAAGACAGTTTCAGATGCAAAACTATGGCATGCTCATTTTGGTCATCTGAACTTTGCTAGTTTGCTGTGTTTGCAGAAATTTGATATGGTTGCTTCATTGTCCCCTCTTGAGGCACCATTGAAACATGTTTGTGAAGGCTGTATTTTGGGCAAAATGCAGCGTTCTGCGTTTCCAAAGGATGGTTCTGTGCGGGCCACTTGCAAATTGCAACTTGTACATAGTGATGTATGTGGGCCTATGCAAACTCCTAAACACTTGTACTTCGTGACTTTCATTGATGATTACTCAAGGCATGCATGGGTATATCCACTGAAGGCAAAGTCCGAAGTGTTTTTGTGCTTCAAACAGTTTTTTCTTATGGTTGAAAATGTATCCAATTGTACTATGGGCACCCTCCGTTCTGATCGAGGGGGAGAGTACATGTCTAAAGAGTTTGATGCATTTCTGGCTAGTCATGGGATAAAACACCAATGTATAGTGCCGTATACTCCTTAGCAAAATGGCGTTGCTTAGAGAAAAAACAGGTCACTTATGGAGATGGCACGATGTATGGTCAAGAGCCAAGCTTTGCCACATGCGTTTTGGCTTGAGGCTGTCATGTGTGCTGCATATGTACTCAATAGGTGTCCCACTAAGGCCTTGCAGTCTATTACTCCATACGAAGCTTGGCATGGCAGGAAGCCTTCTATTGGTCACTTGCGTGTCTTTGGTTGCTTGGCCTATGCTTTAGTGCTTGTACAACAACGCAAGAAATTGGATGATAAGGCTGTCAAATGCATTTTTGTTGGCTACAGTGCTGAGAGCAAGGGTTACAGATTGTATCATCTGCAGTCAAAGCGTATCTTGATTAGTCGAGATGTTGTTTTTGTGGAAGATGCTGTGCAGCCTTTGTTATCATGTACCAAAGAGACAGGTGTGAGCTCACGGGATGTATTTGATACATTGTTGCCTCTCTTTACAGGTGGGAATTCAAATGTAAGTCCTAATGAGGTAAATATTCAGCCTATGCAAATTTCAAACGACATCATAGATCAGCCTATTTTTGATGTAGATTTACAGGATGTAATTCATGAGGATAGGGCTGAAAATGAGCAGGCTAGAGGTATGCCTAAATGGCTGGTGCAAACCTTGCGTGATAGTAAAATTGATGCACCTATGTCTAGTCGTACTCGTTCAGGTTTTCAGCATGCCTCTTATGTATCAGATTGTTATGCTTTGGCTGTGTCTAGTATGTGTGAAGAGGAAGAACCTCTTTCATTTGATGAGGCACAAAAATCAAAAAATTGGTTGGCTGCAATGCAAAGTGAACATGATGCTATAATGAAGAATGGTACATGGTCTTTGTGTGATTTGCCTATTGGTAAAAAGGCCATTGGATGTAAGTGGGTTTTTAAGTTGAAACGAAAGCCAGATGGCAGTGTTGATCGCTATAAGGCTAGACTTGTTGCAAAGGGTTATGCTCAAGAAAAGGGCATTGATTTTGATGAGACATTTGCTCCCACTTGTCGTATGAATACCATTCGTAGCATTTGTGCATTGGCAGCTCATAATGGTTGGAATGTACATCAGTTGGACATAAAGACTGCATTCTTGAATGGTGATTTGCATGAGGAGGTGTATGTATCACAGCCTCGTGGTTTTATTCAAAGAGGGCAGGAAAACAAAGTGTGCAGGTTGAAAAAGGCTTTATATGGTTTAAAGTAAGCTCCACGAGCTTGGTATGAAAAGATACATGCATATTTGACTGCACATGGTTTTTAAAATAGTCCAACAGAAAGCACCTTGTATGTTAAATGTGTGGATGATGTACATCTAATCATTGCTCTCTATGTCGATGACATGCTGCTCACAGGACCAAATGACAGTCATATTGCTGATTTTAAGGTTGATTTGAATGCCTCTTTTGAGATGTCAAATTTGGGGCATTTGCATCATTATTTGGGGATACAATTTAAGCAGTGTGATGGAGGCATTGATTTGTGTTAGACAAAGTATATTGAGACATTGTTGCGGAGATTTGGCCTTGAAGACTGCAAGCCTATTGCTACTCCAATGGAGACAGGTTTGAAGTTGAGTCTTCATGATGCTGGAGATCACTTTGATGTCACACTCTATCAGACAGCTGTCGGTTGCCTCATTTATGTATGCATTACGAGGCCGGACATTCAGTTTGCAGTCTCACAGGTGAGCAGGTTTATGCATAGCCCAGGGTCTCAGCATTGGAAGGCAGTTAAACGTATCTTTCGCTACTTGAGTGGCACCATATATCTTGGGTTGTTTTATCCCAAGGGGGGATCGTTGCCGCCAGATTTGCATGCTTTTTCGGACTCAGATTGGGCTGGTTGCTATGACACAAGAGTGTCCACAAGTAGTTTTTGTTTCATGCTCGGTAGCTCATGCATATCTTGGTTGAGCAAGAAGCAACCTACTGTGGCCACTTCTAGTTGTGAAGCTGAGTATACAGGGCAGCTTTCACAGCTACGGTTGAGTGTGTGTGGCTCAGACGGCTTATGGTGGCTCACTTGGGTGTTGGACAGGAGTCTGCCACCTCTATCTTCACTGACAGTCAGAGCGCATTGGCAGTTGCGAGAAACCCAATTTTTCATGCTCGCACAAAGCACATTGAGGTGCATTATCACTATGTCAGGGAGAGACTCTCAGCAGGAGAGATCAGCTTGGCCTATGTGCCAACACAGGACAACCTCGCCGATCTTTTCACAAAGGCGCTTCCTCGTGAGAAGTTCGAAGCTTTCCGCAAAGCTTTGGGCTTGCTCCCCTTTGTGGATTGATCTACTTCGGGCGTGGCACTCCCCTATACATGAGTGCCAGCTCTCGTTCACACCATCACTCCCAGGGGGGATTTGTTGCCATATATATAGGCAGTGATGTGTGTGAGCACACTTAGGACTGCCGGGGCACTTTTTCCCTCTTTAGGAGGTTTTTTCCCCCGGCTTGTATATACGCCCATCATTCTAGGGCTAACTTATCTTTTGTACATTGACACAATCTAATATACTTTGTGTTGTGTGCATTCTTGCTTCTTCTTCTCCAAGCTTTGTGTGCTTTCCTGCAACCCTAATTCCAACAACTCATCATTATGTTTGTAATTAGACTAGGATTAGATTAACTTAATCAGTGTGATTAGGGTTAGCTTCCGAAAATAGCCATTGATTAGTGTTCCATAAATTTCATCATGGTATTAGAGCCTCCCCTTTCCTCTTGAGCTTCTCTAACAGCTACACACTAGCTTTTCTCAGCTCATTACTCCCATTGCATTAGCAATAATCACGTTATTAAGCATACCTTGTCTCCTCAACCATTGTTGAGATTTGCAAGCTCATCATTGTCATTCCACTCTTGTTGTCCTTCACTTCAAGCTTTTTCTACATCCATTCATCACTCAATATCTTAATATTTACATAAACATCCTTAAATTCATCATTAATCTCACTAATCCCAAGCTTATCTATAAGCTTAAGAGAGTGGCTGAGATTGCAAAGTTTGGATCTAGCCATTCTTTGCACCATTTGTAAAGCTCTTTTTACCACATCTCTTTGCAGACCTAGGTGACCTATTTCACCAGAGGATTCCGTTGGATTTGTGCCATGCTACCCAATTTCATCGCGTTCTTTCACGATTGATCTTTTGCTCCAGTGCACTAGGTGTACTTCAAATTAGGGCAAGGCCTCTTAGGTTTGTGTTCTACATGCTATAAGGTGTCTACAAACCAAACCTTGACTCAAATGATTGACTGTGTTGGTTGCAGTCTACAAAACACCAGTCACCTATTGTAGGGCACATTTGGAAAGATAGAAGGTGTTTGAGCTGGAGATCTTGCTTGTGCCACTTTCACTTATCACAAAGGCAAAGGGTTGTGCAAAAAGCTCATCAAAATTGCTTCCTCCAAGCTCAATTAATCCTCCAAGAGTCAGCCTTGCTAATCATTCTAATCTGGGTAATTTAGTAGTCAATTAACTGTTCTGAGCAGAAATTGATATTGTAACTCATAAGAGAGGATTGCATTTGGTACTTGCAAACTTTCACATGCATTAAAATCATATCATTATGTATGGTTGTGCTTAAAAGTTCACTGCACCATTGCCAATTTGTAAGCAATTAGACATTGCCGAGAGTCAAACTCTACTAAGATCTTGCTTGGAAGCATTTGATGAGGAACTCCCTCTATGCTTTTATTCCTCAACTCTCTTGTTCTTCTTTCCACTTGAATCCTCTCTGGTTCATAAATGATCTCCCCTTATTCATCCATAGGTGGAAGCTCTTCTAATTCATAAGGTATAGAACTACATACTTACATTGTGGATTCTTGTAGAAGAGGGAAGGTCAAGCTTGTAGGCTAAATCACCAACCCTTTTGAGTAGTAGGAATGGACCATAGTATCTATGACCAAACTTAGGATTGGTAGACCCCCTAAGAGTGTTGTGATGGCTCTTGGTTATCTTCAAGAGTACATAATCTCCTTCTTGAAACTTTACATTGCACCTATTCTCATTTGCATTAGCCTTCACGACCTCTCAGGATTTCTTCATATTGCTCTTAGATAGTTCAAGAAGTTGCCTCATTCTCTCCAAATCTTCTTTAGCCAATGGGTTGACTACCTTGTCTTTTTGTTGAAAGGTTAATGAAGGCACATGCACTTGATACCCATAAAGAGCCTCAAAGGGAGACATCCCAATGCTCAAATTCTTTCTTGAATTATGGCAAAATTTAGCAAAATGCAACCGTTCATCCCATAAAGCTTGTATATCATGATAATAATGCCTTAAGAACACCTCAAGCCACTTGTTGGTACACTCCGTTGGCTGCGATTTTATGTATTTAGGCTCATAAAGCTCTGCCAACCTCATAGCTTCCTTGAGAGTGTTTGGCCTTTCAGCCGATACATCTGCCTTAATGAAGGAATCTAGCCCATGTATGAACTTCTTCATCTTCATTTTTTCATTGAGCCCTTCCACATAAACGGATAAACTTCATGAATTTTTTTATGTAGTCCCTTACCACCATGCCCTTTTGAAAAATCTCATACCATTTCTCATAGTATCTATCAAGCACAAAAGTTGAGATGAAGGTCAAGTTCATCTCTCTTTTCAAATCCTCCCATGAGTGTGGTACATTCCCATGTTTAACCATATGTCTCCACCATTGATGAGAATAATCCTCCAAGTGTAGTGAAGAAAATTGCACTTTTTCTTGCTCATTCTTGGGGTAAAGCTTAAAATAGGTATCTAACTTCTTAATCCACTCCTCCAACTCATGTAAAGTGGAAAAATCACCCTTCAATTTGGAGAGGGACACCTTGTCCTTGATGTCGTTGAAGTGTTGGAAGATGAAACCTCATGATATGGCTTGTTCTTTTGCAATTGTATGTAGGAGTTGACAAATTGAGAAAATTATTTGTACTCCTTGATGAAAGAAGGCAACTCCACCCAACTATTATGAGCTTCCACTTGTCTTTGTGCAAAAGACATGTGCTCCCAATCATGATCAGCCCCATTCATATCCCAATGCATCTCCTCATCTACCATGATGGACTGATTTGCATTTGGATAAGACGATACCCTCTTGGCATCCCCATAGCATGGATCCATAGGCTTGAAATCATGAATATTATGTTGGTTTGCTATTCACTTGAGAAGTACCGGGCTGAAATGAAGAAGGCCTCAAATCTTTAATGAGAGGTCTCCTAGCATCCATCATAAATCAAAATGAAGGAGCCTTCATGGAGCCTCTTGCATATCTTGTTTACCTCCGTTTTCAACCACCATAGTGATCTCATGAATAGGTTTCTTTCCCTCATTAACCCCACCAATTCTATCCTCAATAATAATAGCTTCTCCATGGTGTTGATTCATTGATTGACCCAATTGATCTTTAATGGCTCCCATCCTCCTCCCACTTGGTAGTCACATAGATTCAAACTTTGAATTCAAAGTTTGGTTAATGATATCCAATATATCCATGGCTGTCTTAAAATCAAGTTTATTCATAAGAAATTGCAATAGAGTGTCATTTGAAATGGTGCGAACTTTGAGAGGTGTGCTTATGGGCACTTCCCACATTAGCATTCTCTTTAACTCCCTTTGAAGTTTGATCCATGGATTGAGAGGAATTTTTATGAATAATTTCCCCAATAATTTTCTCTTCAAGATCTTCCATTATGTCCATAGTGCCTCATTTCATCAATTCTTCCCCTTCCATATCCTTCGTTTCCAATGATAGCTTTCTAGGTCTACCTTTCAGCTTACCAGCCATAATAGAACTGTTTTGGCAAATTTGCAACAATAAGATGATGTAGGGGTATCAAATTTAGGTGTTCTAGGGGCTCTATTGGAAGATATTAGGATAAGGGATAAGCTTGTGATGTCAATTTTGGTTTGGTGAACCCTCTATATGCCTATGTTTTGCATTTTTTCCATAAGTCATAGTGATAGTTTGGTCCACCGCTTGCACTCCAATGTGCCAAATTTGAAACTTGGTGGTTATAGTATTTGGCAAGTGGAGAACACAATGGTGAAGCCAAATTTATGATCCAAGACTTGGTTCAAATTTAGTTCAAACAGGGTATCCAAGACTCTCAAACCGTGGGATTAGGGTTTCTTGACTTTTTCTTCAACTTGGGGGTTTTCTTAAAAATTAGGGTTTCTACATCACACTTAGCTGTAGACCAATGCACAAGTGAGTAGGGAAAAGCATGAGAAAGAAGCTAGGGCAAGGCATGAGTAGAGGACCAAGATCAAGAGCATGCGGCCACATCACACTTGGACATTATCCCCCCACATGAGCACATTTGTAAGAGGTGTACCTCCCTCATATAAAAGTGGTCATTTTCAAGCAATGAATACAAGCTACTCTCAAGTCTTTCTATGACTATACGTTTCCATGCTATAACCTAAAACTGACCTTGAGTCAAGCTTAATTAGTTTAATTAGCTCATCATTATGTTTGTAATTATGCTTCATTCTCCATAGGATTAGATTAGATTATGTTTGTAATTAGGATTCATCCTCCATAGGATTAGACTAACTTAATCAATGTGATTAAGGTTAGATTCCATAGCCATTGATTACGGTTCCATAAAATGCATCATAAAGAACATTCCATACATATTCCATGTGGCAAGATAGTTGGCATGTGCATCCCTCTCCATAATCATAGAAGATATCATGTCACCTTCCTCCCTAAATAGCTTTTTCATTTGAAAAAGAGTGGAAAAGGTGAGATATGTAAGGCTTTAATGCCAGTGGGACTTATATTGGGCCTTAGCCACACAATCAAGGTCATGGAGTTGGACTACCTCTTCATTGCTTGGGAGGGGCTTTACGTAGAAATTTGTCTAATGTAATTTGCATATGTAAATATATATAGGGGGTTTTAGATTCAAACTCTAAACATGTGTACATACAAGAAGAGCATAAACAATTGTGTAAAAAAATATTAAAAAATGTAAAAATAGGGGTATACATGCTTGCTTACACATGGCTATATGGGTTTTTATAAAGTGACCACCCTGAGACATGATAAGGAACTAGCAACAATAGTTTAGTACCCTCGAATAAATGGGGTTTTACTTTTTACAATTATAATCAATAACACCACCCCAGGCATGATATAAGAGACAAGTGTGGTTTCTCTTCTCTCAAATTGGTGGCATATTTCCTCTAATAAAAGATCTTTGGAAATTTTGGTTACTTAGAACATAATATTTTGAGGTGTTAGTGTTATTTTGCAACATGAGCAAGTGAAAAAAGAACAAATTTCCACCTTATGGGATCTAAACATGTTGAGTCTTATCTAAAGGGGGCACATAAGGTCACTAAGTGATATGAATTTTTACCTTAAGCTTAGAAAAGATGTAGGAATTTATTCTCCTTAAGCATGGAACTTGTGCTTCTACTCAGCTATCTTGAAGCTTCATGCTTCTTTGGGATGATTCCATGGCTTCTCAAAAACTTTTACTAGCTTCTCAATTGTCTCTCATATTTTCTAAGACGTTTTTGGCTTAGACTAGCTCCTTATCTTATCTTCTTCTTGGCTTAGACTGGCTCCTTATCTTCTTCTTGGCTTAGACTGGCTCCTTATCTTCTCTGTTTCTTGGCTTTCTTCCATGTGTGCTCAATAATCTTGGAGCTTTTTACAATGTTGCATTTTCACAATTCTTGGCATCTCTAGCTGTAATGGCTTTAAGTTGGTCTCAACAATCACTACATAGTTTTGCTTATAAATTTACAGTCACACATCCTCAAGGAGTTCAATAAAGGTATGTAAAATAGCACATGTTCTCATGTGAGCTAAACAATTCTTGGCATCTCCAGCTGTAATAGCTTCAAGTTGGTCTCAACAATCACTACATAGGTTTGCTTATAAATTTACAGTCACACATCCTCAAGGAGTTCAATAAAGGTATGTAAAATAGCACATGTTCTCATCTGAGCTAAACAAAAGGGGTTATATTTGATTGTGAAGTAAAAAATATACACATGTAAGGGGTTTTTTAATTAAAAAAGTAAAAAAATTCCATATAGAAGGGGTGTATTTAAATTATAAAAATCCATAGATATGGGGTTACTTAATTACCCCTTGAATGTATGTGATGTATTATCTAGCCATTTATATGGTAGTGATGTGTGGACATAGGCTAATAATGGACTAGGAATTTTTTTTTCTCTCCTTATGAGGTTCTTTCCTCGAAGCGTTGGTTGTTTCCCTTTGTGGTCCTATATGATGTGTCATGTATTCGTTACAAAAGACTTTGGAATTTTTTTATTAGCATTGAGGCATGCCATGTCTCGTCAGCCCAAGATAGTACATGTACGTCATATGGTGATATTGGTATAGATGTAATTATGGTGTCCACCTTTGCACCTCTCACAGTAGTAGAACAAGCCAGGTGGGATGGAATTGATGCACAAACACATGCATTGTTGTTACACTTTGTAAAAAGATGCATTATTCCTCATATTCACTCATGTAAAATTACCTAACAGGCTTGGGATGTGCTTGTTGCACTTACTAGATGCATAATAAGACACATGTGTCCTACTTGCGTAAGCAGTTAGAGTCTAAGAATATAAATGAGGGAGACTCAATAAATGATTTTCTCACAAGGATCAAAGATCTTAGATAGTAGCTTTCATATATTGATGAGGCCTATTATACTACAAAGACCACATACGAAGACTATTCACATAGTTTAGTCTTAAAGACTCTAAGTCTCTTACTACACTAGTAGAGACAGCCTAAAATGCACAAGCTCACTAATTGAGCTTGGTTGTGGATAGATTTCTCATAAATATTAAAACTTTTATAGTGCATTTTCATGTGTGTTAGGGAACATCTAATTAACCCAAAATGGGGTTAACATACCCCTCTACTTGATATAGATTCCATCCTTGGATTATTATCATGGCCTCAATCTTGATCTCCTAGTTTGAATGTGTAATGATTATAGAATTCCTATAGCCTCTTGAGTATCCTTCTAAAATAAGAATATGGCATCCAGAAGCCTTTATCTACCATGTCTTCAAAAGTTGTATACATGTAAGATGTGGTAACCATCAAAGATGATGGTAGTAATGAATCATAACCACCTCAATGGGGCCTCAATTCATTACTACTATTGAAAATGATGGTAGTAATGCATCTTTAAAAAAGTGACTGGATTTTTTACACTATTTAGCGTGCCCATGGGATTACGCTTGTAAAATGGTTAAACCGGATCATGTATATGCATACTTGGCACATTTGTTTCACCTTGACGCATCAATGATGGAGGTAAGTTCTCTGCATAGATCCATGACTTCTATCACCATGATGCATGCTAGCTTGAGGAGTATGCAATGTATTTGCATGTGAGATGCCTATAAAAGGCCCATAAGCTTGTGGTCCCATTGCTTAAATTGTGTTTAGCACATATGGATGCATCATAGGCACCATAAGCTTCTTTGCCCTTGCCCGCATCTTGCCTCAAATTGGTGAGTCCATAATGCAACTCCTTGATCAAACATGTCCACAATAAATTAACATATCTGGTCCATTCTATCAAGCATGTTTTGCATGAAGAACATCATCATTGTTCATGTTTTACATAAAGAACATCATCGCATTCATCTTCATGTCCCTGCCATCCTTAGGCATTTGCAAAGCATTACGTATATGTGGTACATTAGGATCTTGATGAATTTCCTCATTGACATTGACATTGGTTTCTTCTTGCATAGCTCCTTGGGCATCTAACCTTGCATCCGATATGCCCGCGTCACGCTCAAGGGCTTCTTTGTAGTTTCCTTTATGTTTGGGCTTCAACATCACCTTAAAAATGTCAATTCACCTTTGGATAAGCTCCTAAAATATGATTTGAGTGATCTTTGGCTCTATGGAGAGGTATTGGAGTGTACAATCCAGGTATGTGATCACCTTTGACTTTGTGAAATCTAACTCTCTATTCTGACATTTCAGTAGAAGTCAAAAAAATAGGTAGCAAATTGACCTTTTGACCCTAGAATGATGTCCAATTTGGGAGTTCTTTAGCTCCATAGGATGGTCTAAGAGTGTATTATCCAATTACAAAGTCAACTTTAGTTTAGTCTATGTGGATTAAAATGGTAAAAAAATCAGCCCATACAAAATGTGACCTAGCTAGTTACTTGAGTGTCCAAATGGAGAGGTTAAGGGCTAGAAAGAGAGCCTAAGGGATGAGGAATCCAACTATATATCCAATTTTTCTTCAGTAAAAAACTTCTTCTATTAAATTAGGGTTTAGTCCTCTGCTCTATAAAACTATCAAGATGGCCAAAAGCCCGAAAACTATGCATTCTCTCGAAGCATCCCTTTATCCGTGTGGCAAAACAATCCATTGCTCAATAATCATCAAGTGTTCCCAAGCAATTTTGGAATTTTGACATGAATTTTGGGCATTAATTATGAAATATCAATGAAAAACCATGAACATCCAATGCCAATGCCAACCAATGTGTGTCGATGAAGCGCTACACTTGCCAATTTCCCAGCCAAGTCTTCCCACGCCCTTACCAAGGTTTAGAATTCTATGGAAACGGTTGGGGCCATGTCTTCACATCCATGTAGTACCTAATCCCCTTTCATACTACTTTACCAAAGCACCCAATGGCACAAAAGGTTCAGGATGCACTCCACCTAGTGTCAAAGGTACCCTTTCATCATACTAGATTCTATAAGCATTTTAGAATTGAAATTTGAATGTAATTAAAGCTTGCAATACAAGTATGTGAAAGAGTTTCCTTACAAAGGAAGCATGTATTCATGCTGATTTCATCATTCCAATTTCATATGGCATAACTCAAGAATTAAGAAGCGATGGATGAAGGTTCAATGGATTTCTTGATCAGTAGGGTTTAAATATGCGACCAAGCTTGCTCTTATAGTGAAACTTCAAACTTATGGCAATTGAAAATACCATTTTCTAGCCATCGCCCTTGCAAACTGGGGTGAACCTACTCAAGAAAAAAAATCACTTACGTGGAGATTAAAATGAGATTTGAGTCGATAGGGTAGCTCGTTAGGAAGGAGAGGACAACGCGGTTCATAGCCATTGCCTATTGCCAATTTCCATTGCAAACCAAGAAGGGTTGTTTTTCAAAACCTACTCAAGAAGAAGAATTGCTTGTGTGGAGATTAAAATGGGATTTGAGTCGGCCATCCACTATCGATTGGCTCTATAGCTCCGCAACAAATCTTTCATCACCCCCACAGGCTGGGAGAATCATTAATTTTTTGCAAGATGAGCTCATCTCTCTTCAGCACGACATTGACATTGAGGTCCATACCACCCTTGTTTGCGAGGGTTTATGGCTCCCACCCCTCTCATTCATAGGCCCATGAATGGCTTCTAGCAGCTCTCCCGTCATAGAGCTGATTGTGCACTTCCAGGATACTCATTTGCTTGGTTGAGGCTTCTTCCACTTCCATTTGCTTGGTTGAGGCTTCTTCCATGTGGAATTTCATTCTCCAAAAGCTAATTCTCAGGTTTTGGCTAGCAGCCCCTTCCCTCTTGGCCCTAGGAAGATTTTGTTTTTTTCAGTACCATGTGGGCTTTGATCCAGTGGCGGAGGATCAATGCCTTACCCCAGTCTTACTGTGGTTCCTTGCTCTTCCTCAGTCTTATTGGAAGCTTTTAGCTTCTATAGGGGCATCCTTTGGCCAGGTTCTAGAGGTACCGCCCCTTCTGAGCTCTCCCGCCTTGGCTTCCATTGTTGTTATCGCCACTTCTAATGGTGTACCTCAAGTCCTTGTGCTTGTTCCTGATCCATCGATTATTGAAGACCATATTATGCTTCAGAGACCTGATGGCTCTCATTTCCGCCAGAGGATGGAGATTGCAACTAGACCTGACCAATGTC
The DNA here is from genome assembly GCF_041138505.1 of Cibotium barometz. Taxonomy (NCBI): domain Eukaryota; kingdom Viridiplantae; phylum Streptophyta; class Polypodiopsida; order Cyatheales; family Cibotiaceae; genus Cibotium; species Cibotium barometz. The sequence continues at coordinate 23,296,878 of NC_141071.1, read as the reverse complement.
AAATTTGTCGTTGAAAGGGCCACATTGCTAGAGATTGTCCTAGATCAAGGGGCCATGCTAGGAGGCAGCATGGTCCTACCCATCAGATGCATTCTGTAGTTGCCCAAATTCCAATTGCCCCTATGCCATAGCATACCACACATCGTTGGGTTGTGGTTAGGAGTCCCTTTTACCTTAAGAGGTATGTGGAATTATTCTTCCTCCGTTCCATAGGCTCGGGCTACCTGGAGCAAGGTGCCAATAGGAATTTGGACCTGAGAAGAGAGGAAAGAAGAGAGACCTGCAATATCTCTTGGAATGGAGGCTTTTCCTTGAGGAAGGTCGATTATGCTTTGTCTCGCGCTTCTTGAGGTGTATGGGATGGGAGTAGGGATTTCTACATTGGTTCCCCTATGATGTTCATCTCCCAAGTCTCTATGATATTCTGCCACCCTATCTTTATGTTGGGGGGTAGCTTCTTCTTCTGTCAACTCTTATGAGAGTGGTTGTTCTAGAAGTTTGCAAGGATAATCCTGAGCATCATGCACATGTCTCTGGTTTGAGACAGACGAGCATGGTTCAAGGTAGACAGTAGGAGGATTAGCTTCCAACTGGGCTTGGCACTCACGAACTAACTCTTGGGAGGCTTGGAGCCTTTATTTTTCCTCAATAGGATTCAGATACTTCATAAGCTTTTTGGGTAGCTAACGGGGGTCAATGGGTTCTTGGGCGCACGAGCTCTACAGCACGTAGCATATCTTCTTCTTCAGACTTTCGTGGCACCGAGTTACTTGGGCTTGTTCAAGGGCTCTTGCTTGGTCCTAGTTTTGATAGGTTGATGCCTCTTCTACAGAGCAACATGTGCTATGGCCCGTCTCGCCGGTTATTGCATTGAGGGGGACTGCATTATTAATTTTATTGGAAAATATGGGTAGAATTGATTTTTGTAAATCCCATAAATTTTTTACTCAAAAAGAAGAATATTGAATATATTTCACTTGAGAAATTTGAGAAAGAATATGAAAATATCCATCGAGAAAAAGTACCTTTAACTAGGCCAAACAATTAGCAGAAACTTAGAAAAGTCCCATCGGTATCGAAAGTAGAAAACCGTACTAAAAGTGGATGTGATAAGATGTGAATGTCATGTGAGGAGATGTAAGTGAATGTGATGAGATGTGATGTGATGTAAATGGATGTGGATGTGAATGTGTAAGATGTGAATGTGATGTGAGGAGATGTGAGTGGATGTGATGAGATGTGGATAAGATGTGATGTGATGTAAATGGATGTGGATGTGAATGTGATGTGATAAGATGTGAATGTGATGTGAGTAGATGTGAGTGGATGTGATGAGATGTGGATAAGATGTGATGCGATGTAAATGGATGTGAATGTGAATGTGATGTGAGTGGATGTGATGAGATGTGGATGAGATGTGATGCGACGTAAATGGATGTGGATGTGAATGTGATGAGATGTGACGATATGTGAATGGGTGTGATGTGATGTAAATGGATGAGAATGAGATGTGAAGTGATAGATGTGCATGTGAATGAATGGATGGATGTGGGTAGATGTGAATGTGAATGAATGGATGGATGTGGATAGATGTGCATGTGAATAAATGGATGGATGTGGATAGATGTGCATGTGAATGGATGGATGAATGTGGATAGATGTGCATGTGAATGGATGGATGGATGTGGATAGATGTGAATGTGAATGAATGGATGGATGTGAATGAATGTGATGAGATGGGATAGATGTGGATGTGATGTAATGTGGATGGAATGAATGTGATGTGATATGGATGGAATGAATGTGATGTGATAAGGATAGATGTGGATGGAATGTGTGTGATGTGATGTGGATGAAATGAATGTGATGGATGTGATGAGATATGAATAAATGTGATGAGATGTGAGTGGATGTGATGAGGTGAATGGATGCGATGAGATGTGAATGGATGTGAATGTGATTTGATGAGATGTGAATGGATGTGAATGTGATGTGATGATATATGAATGGATGTGATGTGATGTGATGATATCTGAATGGATGTGATTGATGTGATGAGATGTGAATGGATGTGAATGTGATGTGATGATATCTGAATGGATGTGATGTGATGTGATGATATCTGAATGGATGTGATGTGATAATATCTGAATGGATGTGATGTGATGTGAATATGATATGATGAGATGTAAATGGATGTGAATATGATGTGATGAGACGTGAATGGATGAGATGTGATATGAATCAGGGTAGATGTGAATGGACGAGATGTGATGTGAGAATGGATGTGAGTGATGTGATGTGGATGGATCGGGGTAGACGTGAATGGTTGAGATGTGATGTGAATGGATGTGATGTGAATCGGGGTAGATATGACTGGACGAGATGGGATGTGAATCGATGTGATGTGGATCGGGGTAGATATGAATGGACGAGATGTGATGTGATGTAATGTGGATCAGGATAGATGTGAATGGATGAAGTGTGATGTGAATGGATGTGATGTGATGTGATGTGGATATGGGTAGATGTGAATGGATAAGATGTGATGAGGATGGATGTGATGTGGTGTGATGAGGATCTGAATAGATGTAATTGGATGAGGCGAGAAATGATGTGGAACGATGTGGAAAGATGAGAGTTTCATTAGAAACTGTATTTATGCCTGTTTTTAAATGACTGTTTTATGTCAAGAATGATGGGGAAGCATTTTGACCATCTTGTAAATGAGGTTGTGGAGACCTAAGTGATAAAGTTGCAACAGGTGACGGAGAGTCAACGGAGGACGTCTCGCATAGCAAGGTCGGCCGAGGTCTTGACTAGCCTCGGTTCGATTTAAATGGTAAGCTTCTGGTACGGTGGATGAGGGACCAAGGAAGTGGCCTATGAGTGAAGCGCTAGGTGACGTGCGAAGGAGCCTAGAGGGTGCTGACCATACGGTGCTCGGGCTCTGGGTCACCGAAGATACCCACGCGTGCGTCGAGGAAGAAAAATGGAACAAGGTGTTAGAGTTGTTTTTTGAACTCGAGCATGGATCTAGTTGATTGTCCTTACTAGGCCTCAACGGATGAGTCCATGGTTCTTTTATACGGATCTGTTAGTTGATCTTGCTGATCTTCAACGGAGAGTCCATCTGGATTTTCTTATGTGATTATATTGCCGAGTACTATGAGCTAGGAACTATTGAAAAGGCCCCTGAGTGAACGGGTGGTGAGCGTTCTGGTTGATTGCCAATGATGCCATATGTACACCGATGAAGGAATGATTGGAAATTAGAATTCAAGCTAGATATTTTGGAGGATTATGATCAGTGATACTATGGTTTCATTAAAAGATTGTTTTAAAGACAGCTGAATCTGTGAAAACATGAAATTTCATATTGGGTGTGTAAGTGGTGTGACTATCTTGAAGTTTGCTTGAAGCGTCGGCTAGGGGGCCTGGGAACTCTTTTCCCTACCCGGGACAAAACATAACCAAATTTCTAAATGGATCCTATCACTACAGTGGTTGGGCGGTTGGCTGGGCAGTTGGCTAACCCATGGGATTGGATGGGGTTAGGCTGGATTGATGGATCCCTAAAATGAGACTCAATTCTATTAAGTGAAGTAAATCCCGGATAACCCTTGTTCTATGGAAAAGAATCAATGGCTGTGCCTCTTGATGAGAAAAAAATCGTTGGACTCTATGATCCAAGTGCAAGTCTTTTCCTTGATCTGACCATGAGACTTACGGGTTTAGTCGGATTAGTTTGGTTAGTGATGATGACCTTGACTACGTTAGAATAAAATTATCCTGGAGGAATCGCCTATGTTTGCTAGGCGAGGGAAGTTTTTCTGGGTTCGGTTTTGGAAGAACCGAGGGATTAGTCTCTTGTCTAGATATCTATGGGCAAGGCCCCAAGTGAGAGGCTCTGCCCCTGCGCAAGAAGTGCTACTTCCGCTGCTAGCACCCCTGAATTCGTTGTGCGGAGGAGGCAAGGATCTTTCAACTGGTATCAGAGCCAGATTAGCTAAAGTGGAACAACTGAGAAGCCAGAAATGCCAAAAATTTATGTACTAGTAAAAGATTGTAATTGTGTGATGAAATTCATACAAATTGATATTCAAAATGAAGATTCATAAATTGGAAATTGGGTCTTCAAATGGAAGTACCGCAATTGTATGGAATCCCTGACTTGCTTGAGGCCTAGATATGATGGTATTTACCTTATATATGCAGCTTTTTTACTAACAATATATACGAGTAAATCTAAGACCTTGAAATTATAAGCAAAAAATGCTATCCAGATGATGAATTCGAATGTTGGTTGATATGATTTTTGAATTCTGGTTGAGAATTGATGAGTTGATTTGGATTCTGATTGAAAGATGATGATTCCTAAATTCTAGTTGAAAGAAGATAAGTTGAACAAAGCCACAATGAGGATGAATGGGACGAATCCCAATGATGATGTTAGTAACTGGAATGACGATTATGACTTCAACAAATCACTATGAGATTAGTGGATTGTGCTGACAGATTGCTACTGTTAACCTTTGAACCAGTGGATCTAATTAAGGGATGACAAATTGAGAACCTGCATAACTGAAATTCTCGTGGGGGAATGTTTAGATGAAATTTTCGGTATGATGGACCATTATTGTGTTAAGGATATGAATGATATGTTCTGAATGAATTGTTCTATGATAAAATGAGTTCTGTGTGTTCTTCTTATAGAAGGGATCTTTATCCCAGGATTCTGTGTGGGTTCACCAAACTATAAAGAACCCCAGAATCAGTTGATCTTAAAGTGAGAGTTTTTCCTCCTGCTGCGAGATGAGGACATCTCGTGTTTGTTAAGTGGGGTAGGATGTAAGATTCCTCCCTCCAGCTTTTGAGGTGTAAATCTGTAAGAACCTCCCCTTCTGTTCTTGAAATTATTCCCCTCTCTGAAATAGGAGAAAGATCTTGTTTTACCCTGTTTTGGCCTAGAGAGAGAAAATATCTAGAGAGAGATAATCCAAAATTTAGATATCTTTGGATATAAAAATCTTCCTAGTGTCTAAAATGGATTCCCCTGAAATAGAAGTTCAAAATGAAATTTCCAATGTGCATTAGGAATTAATTGAGAATGGTATAAGGGATCTTAGCCTAAGGGTCGACATTTTCAGAAATTTTTAGATTATGGTCCAATTAAGGTTCCAATGGGCCAATTGGATTAATCCAAGTGTTGGGATGAGATAAATCCAAAGAATAAAAGAAAATACCCAAAAAAATGAGTAAATGCTCACATAAGATGAAGAGTTGACTGAGTAAAAGGGTTATTAGTTGAAAATTATGAGATATTACTAAAAAAATGAGATATTTCAGAATAATGATGCATTTTTGACACCTTGGTAAGGAGAGGGGGACTCTTGAGATAGGCGCCTATTTCACATGTGTGGAAGGATTTTTAATTTAAAAAAATTGTGATATTTTTATCTCTCCTCTCTCCGGGATCAAACCAAATAAAAAAGGGAGCCAAACTGGTCCAAATCTTGTCCAAATTGAGTCAAACTGAACATGGAAACTTCTAGAACCTAGTTGGACTTGTTTAGTGGCCTCCCTCACTTATAAATAGACCCTTAGTCTTTTGTAAAAAAAATATTGGAGCTATACCATGCCATTATTATATTAAAATAATCATATTTTCCATTATCCCTTAAATTTTCCTCTTTTGGGAGCTTGGAGCTCTCTCTCTCTCTTTACAACAACTCTTGGAGTTGCTCTTCTCCTCTTGGTGGACCAATTGATTGGTCGGGGGGCTTCACTGCTAATAGAGAATCAAGCCAAACTTGGAGGTAAAATCAAGTTTTATGGTCTTTTTCTAATTTATCTCAATGACTTTCTTCTTCTCAACCCCTCTCAAGCTTGAGAAGCTTTCTAAATAATTGTTTTGATTCAAATCAAGCTTTCCCTTAAAGTCTTAATGCTTAATTAAGAGAAAGTTAATATGTATGCTTATTTGTAATGTTTTCTTTAGGTAAATCTCTCTCTCTAAAAGAATAGCTGAAAAAGGATGCTTCTCAATGATAGTCTCTTAATTCAAAGCTAAACTCTAGGCTTGATAAGCTAGAGATTAAGAAAATGTTATTTTTATGATTTTGTGTTAACAAAATAATGGTTATTTCTTTTAGATTATTTATAAGTAGTTAAAAACTACTTTGATTGATTCTAAATAAGAAATAGATTATCCTATCAATTTGGGAAAAGAGAAATGATGGAATTAGCTTAATCTAGTGGGATAATCATAATTAAGTTTATGATTATAGTTAAAATTATGATTTAAATTCATAATTTGATTTTAAGTATAAAAGAGGAACTACTATCATATTTCTATTACAAGTTTTTATTCTTTAGAAAAATTTGAGAATTATCAGCAGCAGCAGTAATAGCAGCAAAGCTATGGTAAAATTTTCAGGAAATAATACATATCTTATTTTTATGCATAATGCAAAAAGAGGACTTCTTACCATATTCTAGGATTGGACATCCTATGCAAAAAGAATGATTTTCATCATATTCATGAGAAATAATTTTTTTATAATTATGCTTAATTAATTGATTAAGAGAAAAGAGTAATTTTTGGTAAATTTATTTTTATGCAAAAAAAGAAATTCCCATGATATTTGAGAATCAAGTATTTAAATGGTAAAAGAGGAAAATTTTGTAAATTTATTTTTATGCAAAAAGAGGAATTTTCATGATTTTTGAGATCCAAGTAATTAAATGAAAAAAGATATATTTTTGGTAAATTTATTTTATGCAAAAAGAGGAATTCCCATGATAATTGAGATCCAAGAAATTAAATGGTAAAAGAGGAATTTTTGGCATAATTCAAATTATGAGTATTTATCAAAAGTGAAATTTTGAGCATTATTAATTTTATTGGGAAATATGGGTAGAATTGAATTTTGTAAATCCCATAAATATTTTACTCAAAAAGAAGAATATTCAATATATTTCACTTGAGAAATTTGAGAAAGAATATGAAAATATCCATCGAGAAAAATTACTTTTAACTAGGCCAAGCAATTGGCTGAAACTTAGAAAAGTCCCATCGGTATCGAAAGTAGAAAACCATACTAAAAGTGGATGTGATAAAATGTGAATGTGATGTGAGGAGATGTGAGTGGATGTGATCAGATGTGATGTGATGTAAATGGATGTGGAGGCGAATGTGTAAGATGTGAATGTGATGTGAGGAGATGTGAGTGGATGTGGATAAGATGTGATGCAATGTAAATGAATGTGGATGTGAATGTGATGTGAGTAGATGTGAGTGGATGTGATGAGATGTGGATAAGATGTGATGCGATGTAAATGGATGTGGATGTGAATGTGTGAATGTGATGTGATAAGATGTGAATGTGATGTAAGGATATGTGAGTGGATGTGATGAGATGTAAATGGATGTGGATGTGAATGTGATGAGATGTGACGATATGTGAATGGGTGTGATGTGATGTAAATGGATGAGAATGAGATGTAAAGTGATAGATGTGCATGTGAATGAATGAATGGATGTGGATAGATGTGAATGTGAATGAATGGATGGATGTGGATAGATGTGCATGTGAATAAATGGATGGATGTGGATAGATGTGCATGTGAATGGATGGATGGATGTGGATAGATGTACATGTGAATGAATGGATGGATGTGGATAGATGTGACTGTGAATGAATGGATGGATGCGGATGAATGTGATGAGATGTGAATGGATGTGATGAGATATGGATAGATGTGGATGTGATGTAATGTGGATGGAATGAATGTGATGTGATATGGATGGAATGAATGTGATGTGATAAGGATAGATGTGGATGGAATGTATGTGATGTGATGTGGATGAAATGAATGTGATGGATGTGATGAGATATGAATAAATGTGATGAGATGTGAGTGGATGTGATGAGATGTGAATGGATGTGAATGGATATGATGAGATGTGAATGGATGTGAATGTGATGTGATGATAAATGTGATGTGAATATGATATGATGACGTGTAAATGGATGTGAATATGATGTGATGAGACGTGAATGGATGAGATGTGATGTGAATCGGGATAGATGTGAATGGACAATATGTGATGTGAATGGATTGGATGTGATGTGATGTAGATCGGGGTAGACGTGATGGTTGAGATGTGATGTGAATCGGGGTAGATGTGATGTGAACGGATGTGATGTGATGTGAATGGTTGAGATGTGATGTGAATCGGGGTAGATGTGAATGGACAAGATGGGATGTGAATGGATGTGATGTGGATCGGGGTAGATATGAATGGATGAGATGTGATGTGAATGGATGTGATGTGATGTAATGTGGATCGGGGTAGATGTGAATGGATGAGATGTGATGTGAATGGATGTGATGTGGATATGGGTAGATGTGAATGGATGAGATGTGTTGAGGATGGATGTGATGTGGTGTGATGAGGATCTGAATAGATGTAATTGGATGTAATGAGAAATGATGTGGAACAATAAGGAAAGATAAAAGTTTGTTAGAAACTGTATTTATGGCCTGTTTTTAAATGATTGTTTTATGTCAAGAATGATGGAGAAGCATTTTGACCATCTTGTAAATGAGATTGTTGGAGACCTAAGTGATAAAGTTGCAACAGCTGACGGAGAGTCAATGGAGGACGTCTCACGTAGCAAGGTCAGCTGAGGTCTTGACTAGCCTCGGTTCGATTTAAATGGTGAGCTTCCGGTACGGTGGATGAGGGACCAAGGAAGCGGCCTATGAGTGAAGCCCTAGGTGACTTGCGAAGAAGGAGCCTAGAGGGTGCTGACCATACGATGCTCGGGCTCTGGGTCATCGAAGATACCCATGCGTGCGTCGAGGAAGAACAATGGAACAAGGTGTTAGAGTTGCTTTCTGAACTCAAGCATGGATCTAGTTGATTGTCCTTACTGGTCCTCAAACGGATGAGTCCATGGCTCTTTTATATGGATCTGTTGGTTGATCTTGATGATCTTCAACGGAGAGTCCATCTGGATTTTCTTATATGATTATATTACCGGGTACTATGGGCTAGGAACTATTGAAAAGGCCCCTGAGTGAACAGATGGTGAGCGTTCTGGTTGCCAATGATATCATAGGTACATCAATGAAGGAATGATTGAAAATTAGAATTCAAGCTGGATATTTTGGAGGATTATGATTAGTGATGCTATGGTTTCATTAAAAGATTGTTTTAAAGACAACTAAATCTGTAAAAACAGGAAATTTGATATTGGGTGTGTAAGTGGTGTGACTATCTTCTTGAAGTTTGCTTGAAGCGCCGGCTAGGGGGCCTGAAAACCCTTTTCCCTCGTACTCGAGAAAAAACATAACCAAATTTCTAAATGGATCCTATCACTACAGTGGTTGGGCGGTTGGCTAACCCATGGGATTGGATGGGGTTAGGCTGGACTGATGATCCCTCAAATGAGACTCAATTCTGTTAAGTTACAATAGTTGAAGTAAATCTCGGATAACCCTTGTTCTATGGAAAAGAATCAATGGCTGTGCCTCTTGATGAGGAGAAAAGCGTTGGACTCTATGATCCAAGTGCAAGTCTTTTCCTTGATCTAACCATGAGACTTACGGGTTCAGTCGGATCAGTATGGTTAGTGATGACCTTGACTATGTTAGAATAAAATTATCCTGGAGGAATCACCTTTGTTTGCTGGGTGAGGGAAGTTTTTTTGGGTTGGTGGGTTTTGGAAGAACTGAGGGATTAGTCTCTTGTCCGGATATCCGTGGTGGGGGGCGAGACCCCGAGTGAGAGACTCTGCCCTCGCACAAGAAGTGCTACTTCCGCTGCTAGCACCCCTAAATTCGTTGCACAGAGGAGGCAAGGATCTTTTAGAATTTGAGGGAGGCCACGCTCATGGGCTCTTGGGTTTCATAAGTGGGAGTCTCCAGGATTTCTCTCATTCCCATCCTCAAAGAGTTCTGTTAGGGTTATTTGATGAACTCGTGCGACTCTGGGCAACGGGGTTGTGGTGGGAGATCTACGAGTGGTAAGGGTATTTCTGGTACCCGAAGGATTCCTCTTTGGGACACTTCTTGGCCAGGTTGAGAAGCGTTGTGATGTGCAAGAGCCAGCAAAGCCAACAGTTGCCTGGGGTTTGCGAGTAGTACACCTGAGGCATAGCTCGAGCTAGGGCAGCCTTGTGATGGCACTTAGTGTAAGATTCCTCCCTCCAGCTTTTGAGGTGTGTAGGTATAAGAACCTCCGGCTCACTTTTTCCTATAAATAGAAGCATCCACCTTTGTAAAAGCTTAATGGTATTTATGCACTGTTACTCTACTCCTGTGTCCTGAGCCATCTACATTGAATTTTTTAATAATTCAATTGTTTTTGGCCTAATCCTCTCCAAAGTGAATTGGTGGCCACTCTTGCTTCTTCAAACAAGAGTAGAACCCTCAATCCCTCAAGCCAAAGGAGAGCTTACAAGCTCTATGTAAGCTAATTTTCTTACTTGTTTAATGAAAAATCTATGGTTTTCTTAATTTTTATGTTTTGTAGATGTTGAATTAAATTCAAACGCTATGCCTAAAAAGGCCACCCCCTTCTCCTCTTTACATTCCAACCTTTCTCAATCCTAGAAAGATTAACTAAAGGATTAATTAAACTCTTTTTATTGTTTACTCTCTTGAATTTATAAAATTGTGTATATTAGAGTTCTATAAATCTAATTTGGGTTAATTTAAATTAAATAAAGAATGATAAAAATGAGAAATGGTCAGCCATACAAAGGAGGTTATGGCAAAATTTTCCAAAATTTTGAGGAAAAGAAAGTTTGTTTTTATGTTATTCCAAAAGAGTAATTCCCACCATTTTTGCATCTAAAAGAAATATTCTAATTACTCTATGTACATATTCACCTATGAACATGCATGGATATCAATGATATTAATTATTAATTTTTTTAAATTACAAAAGTGTTATCCTCATTAAAATTGATTCTTATACATAGAAAGATGCATAAAGGAATTTTTTATTACAAAAGTGTTATTCTCATTAAAATTGATTCTTATGCATAGAAAGATGCATAAAGGAAAGTTTTTTTATTACGAAAGTGTTATTCTCATTAAAATTGATTCTTACGTGTAGAAAGATGCATAAAGGAATTTTTTTAATTACAAAAGTGTTATTCTCATTAAAATTGATTCTTATGCATAGAAAGATGCATAAAGGATTTTTTTTTTACAAAAGTGTTATTCTCATTAAATTTGATTCTTATGCATAGAAAGATGCATAAAGGATTTTTTTTTAAACAAAAGTGTTATTCTCATTAAATTTGATTCTTATGCATAGAAAGATGCATAAAGGAATTTTTTTAAACAAAATTGTTATTCTCATTAAATTTGATTCTTATGCATAGAAAGATGCATAAAGGAATTTTTTTATTACAAAAGTGTTATTCTCATTAAATTGCATAAAAATTGATTTCTTTATGCATAAATAGATGCATAAAGAAATTCTTTTTATTTTAAAAGTGTTATTCCTATTAAATTTGATTTTATGCATAATAGATGCATAAAAGGATTTTTTTAATAAAAGAGTTATTCCCACTGAAGTTGATTTTATTCATAAATAGATACATAAAGAATTTTTATATCAAAATTAGAATTCTCTTAAATTCTATGTTTAAATTCTATGAGTATTTGATAAATGAATAATTAAATACTCTAAGAGAGAAATTTCTATCGTTTTATATTCACACGGATTATAAAAAGAGAATTCAAGAAATCTATCGAGATCGAAATATTCAGATAAATGATTAATCTATTCCTCATCGAAATTTGTAACTAATTTAGAAATCAGTTAAGTGAATATTCAAAGAAAGAAATTCAGTAAAATAGTAACTGAATTATCAAACCTTTTCGAGAAAGATAGATCAGGAAAAATCTTATCCGACTTGAACCTTGAATCAGACTATGACCAAGATCAAACTCTTTTGTCAGTTTCAAGGAAAGAAGGTGTGACCAGTTTAGAAAAATACACTCAAAGCTCCCAGCAAATCAGAAACTAAGTTTGAGACGCTTTGAATTGATATGTGGATCAAGGTTATAGAATTTGAGGAATTCTGGTATGAAATTTAGAACTCCGATCAAGAAGTTTTGGGGATACTGATTCAAGAAATACGCCTTATATTCAAAAGAAAATCAAACCAAAAAACTTACATAGAAATGAGATGTGATGTAAATAGATGTGATGAGATGCGATGTGAATGAATGAATGGATGTGAATGTGTATGTGAAGAATGGATGTGGATGTGTATGTGAAGAATGGATATGGATGTGTATGTGAAGAATGGATGTGGATGTGTTTGTGAAGAATGGATGTGGATGTGTATGTGAAGAAGAATGGATGTGGATGAGTTTGTGAAAGAATGGACGTGGATGTGTATGTGAAGAAGAATGGACGTGGATGTGTGTGTGAAAGAATGTCATGTGACATGAATATATGTGGATGTGAAGTGATAGATATGAATGTATGGATAGATGTGAGTAGTCGTACATGTGAACGATTGGATGGATGTGGATGAATGAGATGAGATGTGTATGAATGTGATATAATGTGGATAGAATGCATGTGATGGGATGGTTATGAGAATGAATGTGGTGGATATGAATGAATGAATGTGGTGGATATGAATGAATGAATGTGATGGATATGAATAAATGTGATGTGATGGATGTAAATGGATGTGATGTAATAAATGAATGTGATTGACATGAATAGATGTGAATCGGGACATGAATGAATGAGATGTGATGTCATGTGAATCGGGATGTGAGTGAATGAGATGTGATGTAAATTGGGATAGATGTGATATGTGATGTGATGAGATGTGGATATGGGTAGATGTGCGAGTGGATGCGATCTGATGTGGATAAATGAGAAAAGATGTGATGAGATGGAAAATGATGTAATGAGAATGGGAATACATATGAAATAAATGAGGATTGATGTGGAACAATGTGGAAAGAAGAGTTTGTTATAGAAATTGTATTTATGACCTGTTTTTAAATGACTATTTTATGTCAAAAATGATGGGGAAGCATTTTGACCGTCTTGTGAATGAGGTCGTGGAGACCTATTTGATAAAGTTGCAACAATTGATGGAGAGTCATTGGAGGATGTCTTGCGTAGCAAGGTCGGTCGAGGTCTTGACCAGCCTCGGTTCAATTTAAATGGTGAGCTTTCGGTATGGTGGATGAGGGACCAAGGAAGCGGCCTATGAGTGAAGCGCTAGGTGACCTACGAAGGATCCTAAAGGGTGCTGCTTGGGCTCTAGGTCACTGAAGATATCCACACGTGCGTTGGGGAAGATATTGGAACAAGGAGTAAGAGTTGTTTTTTGAATTCGGGCATGGATCTGGTTGATTGACCTTGCTCGTCCTCAACAACGGATGAGTCCATGGCTCTTTTATATGGATCTGTTGATCTTGCTGATCTTCAACGGAGATTCCATTTTGATTTTTATAAGTGAAAATATTACTAGTTACTATAAGCTAGGAACTATCGAAAAGGCCCCTGAGTGGATAGGTGGTGAGCGTTCGGGTTGCCAATGATGCCATAGGTACACTGATGAAGGAAAAATTAGAAATTAGGATTCAACCGGATATTTTGGAGGATTATGATCAGTGATACTATAGTTTCATTAAAAGATTGTTTTAAAGAGAGCTGAATCTATGAAAAAGGCATCATATTGGGTGTGTAAGTGGTGTGACTAGTTCTAAGTTTGCATGAATACCCGACTAGGGGGCCTGGGAACTCTTTTCCCTGGTACCCAAGACAAAACCTAACCAAATTCTTAAGTGGATCCCATCACTACAGTGGTTGGGCAGTTGGCTAACCCATGGGACTGGATGGGATTAGGCTGGACTGATGGATTCCTAAAATGAGACTCAATTCTGTTATAGTACGATAGATGAAGTAAATCCCAAATAAAAATTGTTCTATGGAAAAAAATCAACGGCTGTGCCTCTCAATGAAGTTTTTTCCTTGATTTGACTATGGGACTTATGGGTTCGGTCAGATCAGTTTAGTTAGTTAAGGCTCTTGACTACGTTAGAGTAAAAATATCCTGGAGGAATCGCCCGTGCTTTCCGGGCGAGGGAAGTTTTTCTGAGTTCGGTTTTGGAAGAACCGAGGGATTAGTCTCTTGTCCAAATATACGTGGGCGAGGCCCCGAGTGAGGGACCCTGCCCCGTGTAAGAAATGCTACTTGCACTGCACTCTAGCACCCCAGAATTCGTTGCGCGGAGGGGACAGGGATCTTTCAGGTTAGAGATCTCGTGGTCTCTATTTTTAGGAAAACAATCATAGGAAAAAGTTGGTCTTTTGAGGAGCAAGTCATTCATGAGGATAGTAGGGAAATTGTATAAAATGGGCATAGATAAAATATTAAAAAAGATGTGTCCCAGGCTATGAACAATAAGTTGTCTCTTGGCTGAAGCACATTAGGGTGAGTGGAGGTCACTTCTCCAAGAACATAAAAGGAAAAAATGATTTCCAAGACGGACTATGATGTGGCCACACCGCACTTAAGGATGCTCTTGCAACTTTGTAAATGAGTGTGATTTATGTGTCAAAGAGCAAGACAAACCAATGCAATAGATAGGATTCCCCACCAATCCATATACCTCTCCAACCATTCTAGAAGTGGGGTTTGGACTTTGGGGGACCATTCAAACCTGCAGCCTGGAAAAGAGAAAACAAGTATATCTTGGTGGCAACTATTGATTATTGCACCAACAAATGGGTAGAGGAAAAGCAATGAGGTTTTGCAAGGTAGCCCTCATCGCCAAATTCCTGTATGAAAACATTCATAAGGGTTTGGGTGTCCAATTGAGATGGTAAGTAATCAAGGCACCCACTTTCTAAGTGAGGTGATTAGCAAACTGATTGAAAAACACATGATCATGCACAAGAAATCCACATTATATTCTCGGGGGGTTCACCTCAAAAAATGTTACTGTACCCACGTGAGTTCAGCGGGAGGGGTTTTTTAATTAGATACATTGAGAAAAATTAATAGAATTACATTAACAGGAGGGGTTTTTTAATTCAACTTTAGAAAAAATCCCGTTAGTTCATAAGTAAAGAGGGGTTGTTTTATTGGGGGGAAAATTTTAGTTAAGGGGTTTTTTAAATACCTCTTGAACGCACGTGATACCAAGGGTTTTCTAGCTAGTAGTGTACCCCCCGAGATTATATTATCCCCAGGCAGATGGCCAAGCTGAATCAACTAACAAGATCCTAAAAGGAATTCTAATGAAAGCGTGATTAATTGGGATAGGAAACTACACTTTGCACTGTGGGCTTTCAAGATAGTCTACAAGAACATAGCTAGCCTTATGCCTTTCAACATGGTGTATGGTGTGGAGGCACTCGTGCCTATGTAATTCTTAGTGCCTAATTTCAGGCCTAGTCTTGGGATAGCAGTCTCACAGAAAGGTTCAGCCCAGAAGAAGACTAGAAGTCCAAAAAATTGGAACGAATGAAGAGTGTATGGTGTGGAGGCAGTGGTGCCCATGGAATTCTTCGTGCCTGGTCTTAAGATAGTAGTCACAGAAAGGTTGAATCTAGAAGACTAGAACCGATGAAGGGAGATTTATTAGTGCCTGGACTACTCAAATAGTGCAAAAGAGAAGGAAATTATAGGTGGGCAGCATGAATAGCAAATTCAAAACCTTTGAAGTAGGTGATACATTCCTATTATATTCAATTCAAGAATGGAGCCGCATCTTGCAAGTTGAAAATGAGGTGGACTAGCTCATATAGAATCTAGAGAAAGTTAGGAACTCGAACCTTTAAGCTAGAAACATTGGATGGGGTAATCCTAAATAAACTAGTTAATGGGTACATGCTCAAGCCATACCATGGTCTTATACCAACATAGGTAGGAATACCGAGAAACCCCAATCAAAAGTTAGCAAAATTGGTAAATTTCCAAAAAGAGGAACATCCTAAAATGGGAATGGTGTGTTAATGATTGAGATATGCTTGGAAAAGGACGAGCCAGTTGTTGTTGGGCTCGTAAACGCCAATAATTAGGGGAAGAAATGGCTACATAATTTCTCGAGAAGGCATGACAACAGACATACCCCTGGTAGAGGAAAAGGATTTAATAAGGTAGTTTGGGGCTCTAAACGTGGAAAAGGAATACAACATCATAGGGAATCTGGATGAGGACAAGAAGAAGTGCATGTGCTCCATTTTATGTAAATGATCAACCTAGTTCATAAGCCCTATTGCATGTCTTGGAGAAATTATGGGAAGTAGAATGGCATGGGTCAAATTCCTCTATAACATCATGAAGGAGGAGATTACCAACCTGAAGAAGGCAACAACGATACCTAAAGGTGCTCTTCCAAGGTATGGCTATGCAAGAAGACTAATAGGAAGATAAGGAGGAAGAATAGGAGATCCCTGTTCTAAACAAGAACAACAAGAAAACAGTCTGAAGGAAGTTGGAACCAAGGAGAGAAGGAGTAGGGTAGTTTGAAGAAAAACCAATGAGAAATCCTAGTGGTGATAGCTCCGGCCATCAGTGATCACCATAGCTATAGTGGGAATTCCCCCTTTTCCACCTCCAAGACAATTCACCAAGGTTAACATGAACAAGTGCTAAAGAAAAGGAAGCATCCAAAGAAAAAAATGTAGAACTATCATGTTTGGGATGAACTAGCAAAGATGGAAGTAGAAATCCATTAAGTCAAGGACAAGCACAAGGCGAAATAGAGCTACAGGATGAACAAAAAAATAAATTTCAGGAATGGTACACAAAGGACATACTGCTGGTATAGACATGCATAAAAGAAAGGACAAAATGGAGGAAACACATGATCTATTAATACATGTTTACACAGATGCTACCATCACCCTAGAAATTTTAGCACCTAATGTCTTTGCTGTGCTAATGCAGACACCATGCATAGGGCCAGGAGTCGGCACCCAAAGGCTAAATTCATCGAGGTTGATTTTTGGAAGCCAGAAGAGAGAGAAGGGCTCGAATATGGCCACCTCAGCAAAAGACAAAGGGCCTATATCTCTAGGTATAGTCTAACTAGAAAAAATTAGTCTGTGCCTAGAAGCAACACACATGAGGACAAATTTGAATAGAAGTCTCCGAGATGAGGAATATATTGAAGATGCAGAGCATGAGATTTGTCCATAGGGCATGCCAGGTGTTGGGGTGAGTGAACCAGCTATAAGGGTTTAGTGCCAGAGTATGAGATTTATCCACAGGGCATGCCACGTGTTGGGGCGAGTGAACCAACTATAAGGGTTCATTGCCATGGTCTACTAGTTCAACACTGTGAACAGCTTTCCAAAGTTGTCGTGATGTATCCATCATGATCAAGAGCTCCTACAAGGGGGATAACAATCTTTTTCTCCATGTAATTGCCTTTAGGTTAGCCGAACTCTGTGCAAATTCTCATCGGTCGTGAATAGATAAATGTAGTGGTTTCTAAGCCTGGGTGTATAAATCCTATGAAAGAGAAAAAAATCTCATAAGAGTAAGCCCAAAATTTCAGCCCTCAAGCTTTGGAAAAGAATTAGTTATTGACTCTAGTAAAATAAACTCCAAAAGCAAGCAATGCACAACACTAGAACCCAATGATTTGACTGGACTAGAGCGCACTTGGCATGCAAAATTTGATTGCCCTAAAAAGAGGATAACTCTAAGAGTATTTATCACTTAAGAGCCATATCAAAAAGCAAGCAAGCATGCAGTTTCACTAGATGAATTCAAACAAGACCACAAAGCTTAACAAGATGTCAATAAGATGCCCGTACTTACATGTGGTACACGAGGCTTCTGCATAGAATCCACCTCGAGGGGGTCACTCATAAATATGTAAGCGTAGCACGTGGGTTCAACAAAAAGAATTTTAAAAATCTTTTTTTAACACAATTTTTACATACAGAAGGGTACCATTTAAAGGGAGTATTTACAAATCGAATAGAGAAAGGGTGTGATTTATTCATGAAAAATTCACAGATAAGGGGTTTTTAAAATAGGCCTTGAACGCATGTGATATAGAGGGTTTACACATAGTAAACCCCCTGAGGTATCCACCTGTTCTTGATAGTCTGTAAATCAGCCCGTGTAGCAGTCCTTGGTTTGCTTGTACAGAATTATAAACTCAACAACTCAAATCAAGATCCGGACTTTTACTAGATATGGTTATAAGAAGAATATTCACATGTGTTAGGTTGTGAACATTTTACGATGTGTAAAAAATACAAGAAGAAATATCACATGTTTTATATGGTTCCACTTTAAGTGAATTTTTATTCGCATGTGTGAATTGAGACATTCATACATGGGAGAAGAAATTGCATTAGTTAAATTTAACATTAACAAAAAAGAACGATGTTTCAAATGTAATTTCACATTGAGATAAAAAGTATAAAACTTCTAGTGATACATAAAAGAGAGAGAGAGAGCCGCTTAACGTCGACTTTATTGATCTAGAGGGACCAATCTATGGAGAGACTTGAACCCAAGTGGGTCCATGTCATCCCTAGGGCAATAGAGAGCAGATAAAACACCGCTCAGTTTGGAAATTGGTAAATATTTATTAGTTTTCCTTGTGATTCAATCCAGTAAAGACCGTTTGAGTACAACAGTATATCTCTCTCTCACTGAGGCAAAACTCTTGCTTTGGAGCAGCCATGTGAAGAAGAAACTTGGGCTGCTGCCGGTCTCTTTCTACAGTGAGATAACAGCAGCTGCCAAACAGTGCACCTCTTTGAAACAGATTTATTACATGAAGTTGCAGTGCTTCTATGCCTGGCCAAACATGTTTATGTACAGAGATGGAGGAGAGAAAAAAAAATCTAGATCACATCAGAGCTTGCAAAGAACCCATGCCCAAACTGTTTTGCAAAAAGAAGTAGTCTTTATACCTCATGCTGGAAGCATATCCTAACCCCATCTTGGGTTGTAAGGCAACCCCTGTAGAGTTATAAACAGTCCATCTTGGGCTGGATTATAAGCCAGCCCATCTTGAGTTAAAAGGCATACCATGTTGAGTTAAAAGGCAACCCATGTTGCATTTCAAGACAACCCATGGGATCCTCTCACTGTTTGCAAATCTATCAAACCTTGCATAAATCTCCATCCACTTGCTCATGCTGTACACTTGAACGCACATAGAAAACCTTCTCAGTTATTCAATTGACACAGGCCTGCTCATGTGGGCTGTGCTATGTT
This sequence comes from Cibotium barometz, assembly GCF_041138505.1. Taxonomy (NCBI): domain Eukaryota; kingdom Viridiplantae; phylum Streptophyta; class Polypodiopsida; order Cyatheales; family Cibotiaceae; genus Cibotium; species Cibotium barometz. Next base: position 23,277,619 of record NC_141071.1, on the reverse strand, counting down.
TTCCTATCATTCATGCTGCATGGGTTATCACAAGAACCCTGGCTGCTCACACCCCTCTTCATCCAACTTCTCCTCTACATACCCTTTGCTGAAGATGGCATACAACTCAGGAAGCTCCCCCAGATCATCAAACACATCATCCCCCTCTGTGTTTGTTCTAGATAAGCAGAGATCCACATCCCTCTGCAAGATGACGCTCTCCTCATCCTGCAGAGAGTCCATTGAAGAAACCACCTGCTCATCCACTGCATCGGGGAAATTGATGATGGAAGAGAAAAGGTTTTCTTCATTCTCACACCTGTTTGTGTCCTCTGGACCCTGGCTTTTGTCCTTGGAAGGAACGAGATGGGCTGTTTTGGACGAGTTAGAGGACCTATTAGCAGGCCAAGGATGGTTATGGTCTGATGTGTAGGTCACCACAAGCATGGTAGGATCACTATTGCTGCGCTCGACCTGTTTCCTTGCAGGGCAACCTTTGGCGCTACTACATCTGTAATAACCTCTGCAACCATAAAATACAGTCAAATGATCAGTAAACCAAATATGCATTCACATGAAAAGCACATATCTAGCTACACATAGTTCTCAAGACGGCCAATGCATACAGCTCCTGTTTAATGGTTTCACACATCACATAGGGGAACAAATATATCAAGTAAAGCAAGCATGATCCTAGCTTGTTCCAGCAGTAGAAGCTTAAATAATCGCCTAAAAGTTGAGTGCATGCACTAAATTCTCAATGCTTTCACAAGCTTAAATAATCGCCTCAAAGTTGAGTGCATGCACTAAATTCTCAATGCTTTCACAAGCTATGGATGAACAGTTCACCTTGGATAGGGAGACCCTTTTATTGGCTTTTGGCCGTATTTGCGCCATGCCCACATATCCGATGGTGGGGCCTCCCCTTTCTGCTTGCCATCTCCTATAGGGATGCAAACAACTCTCTTCTGCTGTGCCTTTCTGAAACCACAGTTCCTAGAACATGAGCGAATCCTACGAGTTTTAGTTCAAATTTCATTGAAAAATACATAACATCCATGTTTCAAATCCAATAACATCCATCACACATAGAAACCATGTTTCATTATACATCTGATTCACTTGCAAAAAGGAGTACCTTCTTTTACTGATGGGACTCTGAATTTTCCGATCTGCATCGGAATCCTCGGCACTCAAAACCGAAGAATCCTGCTTACTTGGAGAGTTTGGAGCCTCTGTCATGTTGGTTACCATGCCAGAAACATCAGGCTGGACAATTGGAAGAGAATGCAGAGATGGTGAGATGCCTTCTAATGGTGAAGACTGATCAAGTGGTGATGGTGTTGGAGGCAAGCTAATGCTGCTTGAAGTTACTTGAAACAGCTCCATTGCTTGAAGCATGCTTTCTGAAAAGCTTGAATGGGAGATTAGATTGTAAAAATCAGCTTCTGGCTCATACTGAATGCCCTTCTCGGATTTTGACTCTCTCACGGACGAAACCAAGGGGTGCACTAAAGATGGGGCCATATACTCTGAAGTACTCAGAAAATTGAATGAATTGGAGGAAGCTATGAAGTCCATGGTGTCAAAGACAGGCACAGAAGATGGCATGGGAGCCCGGAGAGCTTGTGGGTCACATGTTGATGGTGAATTGAAAGACAGATCTGGGTGTTTTACTGTTTTCTCGTAGAGATGGGCAGCTGCCCTGGAGAAAATGCCTGCCATGTCCTCACATTTGATTCTAGAAGCTGCTTCATACAAGCCAAGGAGTGGCATGTTGCTGCCCATTGATAGTGGTTGCCTCAGATTGACAAGGTTATCCATGTAGGGAGTATGGGAAGCTGTTGCTCTCAACACTGTCTGATCGAAGCCTGCATAGCTGTTATCCATGCGTGGTGATGCACTTAACTGATATTCCGCACAAATCTAGGTGGTAATGGTTAATGGGAGTTGAGTGTTAGGATGGAAAAGCAATGAAGAAAGGGCACAATTTCCACTATCAACAGGGGCCCTTTTCTTCAATCAGTGAGCAAGCTGGCTTTTCAATGTGCAACTTTTGAAGATGTATTATCTAATTCAATCAACACTAAGTGGAATTGATGGGAAAATTACAAAATGCACCATTTTTAAAGCTTTCATCTTAACAACTGATTAGCTAGCTAAGCTTGAAGGGCGTCTGTTGAGCCTTCTGTTCAACAAATAACCGACTAATTAGACTGATTATCACCTTAATTGGATCCTCCTGATCAGTCTCCTCGACCTGTAGCAAGTAGAAGGGAAAAGAAAAACCAAATGTACGGCAAAAAGCACCTGGTACTAGTCCAAAGAAGCAAGATATGGGTTACATGGTACAGAGGCAAAAGCAAAGTTTTGAGCGTTGAAGAGCTACTGCAGGAGCTGGAGATACAAGTTACAGCATGCAAAGCCTGGCAAGAAGGCGCCGTAATCCGTTGCTCTTGCAGTTGGCGTATGGCCGGCTACGAGAGAGAGAGAGAGAGAGAGAGAGAGAGAGAGAGAGAGAGTAGACAGGAAGTACGGTACTGATGATTTATGAATGCCTCCGTCTCAATATATTGAACTGCCGGCCAAGACTTCAGTACTTTCAACTTACGATTTAACGGACTTCGACGGATCCTAGCTGGCTGTTGGTTTTGACGTGGTCGCAGATCCGGCAATGGGTACGGTAACGATTTTGATGGGTGCCGGAAGAGCTTACGGCGGCGATTCCTTATGGGCTACGCGGGAATCTTTTAGTAGCAGCCTTTCTGATGATTCAAGCCTCATGGAAATGTGGATGGGTTACGGCATGCGGTGTACTACGGCTGGTGGCCAACGGCAACGATCTTGATGGGCTCCAGACTCCGGCATGATATTCTACCCAGTTTAATATACAGCGGCACTGACGGAAGCGCCGACGGCGGATGGTAGAGATAACGTGGCCAGCCGCGTGGGCCCCACGTACCGGCTTGATCGGCGCGGCCCGCGAGAATGGATCAGGCTTCATGGCTGGATTTCATATTCACTTCGAGTCCGCACATGTGGGCCCCTGGTGCAAAATATCCACTTCTAAGTTCCTCCCCTCGGGACCAGGAAAAGTCAAACACCTATGACGTCCTTATCATCAAACGTACATTATTGATTCATCATTCAACTATGAATCTTCTTCTTACAAGTTACAACTTAGGGCCTGTTCTCACGAGATTCTCACCACCCATCGTCCGCAATCCGTTCACACTTGCATGATGGATGTAAGAGCACGTTCACGCGTAGTGGGAGTGGGCTGTTGGAGCGTTCTAAGGCTCTGGAGCAGGTCTTGAAGGTCATGCGTGCATCAAGTAGAGGAGCTTTCGAATGGTTGGAGCTTTTTTCGTCCCATGGTGCTGCTGGAGGCTCGTTTTTGTGCCATCAAAATTGGAAGCTGAGCACACTCGAGCATAAGGTGGGAGTGGGTTGAGAGGCTCTGGAGCGGGTCTTAAAGATCATGCGCGCAAGTGGCGGAGCTTGATGGAAAATCAACCACGCTTGAATGGTTGGATTGAAAAAGTTTGCACAGTGTGTAAAATGTTATTTTAAACTAGCTTCACACCTCTAAGAAAACAAAGGAGATTTACCATGCAAAAATTATGAACATGGCATACTTGTGCAGTTTCAGTTTCAGTATTGCCTCGGTTGCCCATTGAGAAAGAAACATGGCTAACAAGGCTCATTAGAAGCAAAAGTTTGTGCATAAGAACCAAAGGCTGGACCACCAAGGGCCACTCTTAGCCCTGACAATATCTTCTTAGATGATGTTCTTGTAGTACTACGATGTGGTTGCCCCACTATTGTCCAAAAGAGTTGCAAAAGATTTTGTGTGCGATGGTGACATCCATAGAAAGGCCCAGTGTTATTTGAACAATCATTCATAGTACCAC
>NC_141071.1:23236226-23271226 GCF_041138505.1 Cibotium barometz | reverse complement strand
GTGTGTGTGTGTGTGTGTGTGTGTGCATGCACATGCACACACACACACACACACAAGAACACATACATTCATGGGTTCTTGTGTGTGTTTGTACATGCACATGCACATGCACACACAAGAACACATACATTCATGCATGTGTACACACAGACACCCCGCTCCAAGCTAATATTTTTGTTTCTTCAACCAATTTTATGGGCATATGGGTGCAACTAGTGTTGCTTTTTGTTTAAAAGTACACATGTGACTTTTTATAATTGAAGCAAATCCCTTGATAAATCTAAAACTATAACCAACCAAAAGCTTAATGCATGGGTTTGAGCAAAGTTAAAGTTTCATGATTTGATGTGAGGAGTGTGAAATTGTCTTGTGGCAATCATTTGCTAAAGGTATTGTTATCTTTCAACCCTTTTATGGAGTAAATTACAATAAAAATTTCACCAAACACAAAACACTTTGTTGCATTTATGGCCCCCTCCATCAATATAAATTCCTTCTTGATTATTTGGAAAAGGTACATGTGTCATCATTTTTTACTCTTACACTTCTTTATTGTATACATTACAATAAAGTTATGATCAAGCTCGGGGAAGATTTCCCTTCTTTTTCATTTTTTTATTAATACCTTGACTGCATCATATACTGATATAAGCTCCTTATAAGACTACTTTAGTAGTTTTGATGAAAAAGCCAATTGGTTTAGATTGTATCTAAGTGGGGAAATGGATAGATAGAAACTCACATTTAGATGCACGATGATAAGTAGGCATAAATGCACACACATTGTTGTTGGTCTTGCCATAGCAACACTCTTGAGAGAGGTACAAGATAATCAAAATTACATTTTGAAAAATGTACTATGGGGTGTTATATCATGGATACTATGTTGTTTCTACAACTTTATGGGGTTATTGGGCTATAATAGAATATGGTATGTGTCAAGGTCTAGTTTAATTTATGACTTTCTTGAATGTGACCTACAATATATTAGTGCTTCCGTACATGTTATTTAATGTAAAATGTAACCTTCAACTTCCAAATTAGCAAAACTTCCACTTCCATTATTCTAAAATCGATGTTTGGGAGTCACTCATTAATCATTTCATTATGCCACGAGGTCTATACATGAATTAATTACTTACTACTTGGCTGAGTTTTATTGAGGATTCCAATTTCAGAAGGCCTATCTACGTATAATATTAGGAGAGGTATTGAAGAAGACAAAAGTAAGACCTGAGTTACAATGCATGGCCTTTGGAGAGTACTTGTGGGTGTGATCACAAAAGATGAGATCAGCTTGAATAGATAATTTCAATATCAAGGGCATGATCCATGGGGATTATGAAAAGCTATTGGTTAGTGTTGTGAACTATACCATGGCTTAGGAGCCATGTTCAATTGTGCTAGTGTGGCTTTTCAGTGGCTCAAGAGGAGCATAAGTGCCAAGTGCCATGCGGCTCAAGCAAGAGTTTGACGAGCTACGTTCAAAAGGAAAAAGGGATACACTCTATAGAAGGACATTCTTGACTCAACCTCTTTAGGCTAGTCAAATATTCTTAAGGGTCTTTTATACAAGTCAAAGGTTTTACTATCAACAATTATGTGCAATGCTTAGCATTGGGCACATAGGTCTAGGCTCTACATTGTACCAACCTAAGAAAAACTCCTTTCTAGTGTATTTGTAGAGGCCAGAATTAAGAAAAATTGGCTGAGATTTTAAGTTTCCTTCATTTAAAGGAATATATTTTTTTCCATATATTTTAGTTATATAAAATACAGATTTGGAAATAAGAGATATCCTTATTTTGATTGGTTGAAAAATATGTTTTGTTTTTGAGCAGTGGTACGACCACCCACCAAAATGAGAGTTCGTTCCAAATGGGAGGGTGCCACACTATTTGACGAAGTGATGGCTGCACGTGCTAGCTAACTTTAGAGAGACAACTAGTTATGCCGATCCATGAGCCCACGCGTGTGTCCCTCGGAGCCACATTTCCACCACATGATTTCGTATTTGTGATCACAATTCCTATATTAGAATAATCAGCACGGAATCGTGCCATGCTAATGGTGTGTGTGCGCGCGTGTGAGAGTGTGCTGGTCTCACGTTACTGGTCCCAAAATAGCCTGGCTTTGGAATTATAGACATTGGATTCTCTTGCCCCTTATCTATCTTCTTTTAACGCCTTGTGTTGTCTCCCTTCCCGTAGCCCTGGAAACAGGGCGCCCCAAGGGGCCAAGAGTGCTCCAAAAAAAACTATTTTTTCAAAATTTGGAAAACCTTTTTATATAACAAAGGCAACACATTGTTCATGTCAACAAGCAAAACTAGACCTTGGGCCTAGTGCAAAATAATGATGCAATGCCTTCCTTCAATTCTAGATGACTTAATGGGACCAAGCACCTTGGATAAATCCCATAATGACTCCACATCTTGAGGCAATTATGCACCCCTATTTAAAAACTTTAGGACTTAAAGACGTGAAATTCTAAAGTCTAAGGGCTAAGGCCTCTAAACAAAATGCAAGTCAAAAAGTATGTATAGTAATTACCTAGATAGAGTATAGTAATTATGTATGTCTGGAACACTGTTATGAATGGAAGCCTCTAAAAAATGCAAGTAAAAAAGGAGTATGCATAGTAATTACGTAGAGACTAGTATGTATTCCTAGAATGATGTTATGAATCACTTGACTCATGATAAGAACTCCCAAAGGAATCACTACCGCTAAAAAAAATGTGTCAAAAAATGAAAATGAAAAAGTCCTTGCCTATTATGTTCTTTCATAGGCATGTAACATTGTTACCAACTTCCAATCCCAAATTGAATGGTCTTCTTTATCAATCTTTGTCATATTTGTCTTTAAATCTTTATTTCTCCTCTTAACCAAGCTCCTCATCTCAAGGATCATCTCTGAGCCACTAGACTCTCCATCAATAAGAGAATGCCCTAGAGAAATATCGGGCATACCAAGAGGCTTAACCACTTTCTCTTTGCCTTTATGTGATTTACCAACTACATTTCCAGGACTGGTATTATGATGCAGCCTGCCACTCCATGGTCTATCAACATAACTGCTACATGAGGACTCTCCTGGTCTACTCAATGATTGTGATTGTTGCTGACTTGCATTATGTGCAACCACATTTCCACTTACATCAGTCCCAAATAACATATTTTTCAACAGCATACCAGCTACTCATCTCATTAGATACAACATCCCTACTTACCCTCAATTCACGTGTAACAGAATTATAACATCTATATCCCTTTTTCTTAACGGAATACCCAATAAACACACATTTTTCTGCCTTGGATATCCATCTTAGTACGCAAATCATCTGGCACATGCACATATGCAATACATCCAAAAAATTTCAAGTGAGACAAATCAGGTTTCTTGCTAGTAAACTTCTCCTCTGGTGTTACATCATGTATGGTTGCAATAGGATTCCTCTTCATCATGATATAAACTGTTGTAGACACAGCCTCATTCCAATAGCTATGCAGAATATTCTTCTCTACTTGTGCTATCTCTGCAATGTGCCTTTTTTTCAATAACTCCATTTTTCTACGGAGTGTATCTACATGTAAATTGTCTCTGAATGCCATTCTTCCCCACAAGAAATCAGAGAACTCATTGGATAAGTATTCTCCCCCTCCATCTGACCTTAGGCACTTCACATGTTTTCCTGTCTGCTTTTTAGCCATCACTCTGAAATTCTGAAACTAAGTGAAAACTTCACTCTTCTTCTTCATAAAATACACCCACACTTTCCTTGTGTGGTCATCAATGAATGTTACATACTACCTGCAGCCACCCATAGACATAGTCTTCGTCCATACATATGAATGCACAACATCTAGTACATTCCTACTCACATTTCTGTAATGTGAAAATACATGATTTGTTTGCTTTCCAAATTGGCATGCTTCACATACTTTCTACATACCTTCAACCTTAAACTTAGGTAGCCTTGCCACAATTTCTTTAGTCTACATAGACTTCATTCCTTACACATTTAAATGCCCAATTATCTTATGCCAAATGTATGTATCTGCAACAACTCTTGAACCATTTGCAAACATTGCAGCACTCACTTTTCAGGCATATTTACATTTAGATGTAAACATTCTGCCCACTCTGTTCCCTTTTGCAAGCAACCTGCACTTATCTTTAAAGTCTTCTACATAACAATCATTAGGGTTAAACCACACTTGCAAACCATGCTCAATCATCTAGCCAATAGAAACCAGATTCTTTGTAATGTTCGGATTATGAAGTACATCTATAAGGTACTTTGCCTTACCTTGCATAGACAATGGAACATCTCCAACATGGGCAATTAGATGAGCAGTGCCATCCCCTGTTTCAAGAAACCTTGGTCTTTCAAGACTCTTCATTTCCTTGAACCACTCACCATGACTTGTCATGTGGTTTGAAGCACGTGAATCAACATACCATATATCATCCTTACATGCTGCTACATCATTTCCAGACACAGCATTAACTACATGTTGCATAACAAACAACCTCTCATTATCCTCATTGTTTCTACTAGAGAATGCATAGTTATTTTGCTGCACTTTTCCATTTCGCATGTCATTTTGCTTCTTATAGCAATCTTCCTGCACATGTCCATGCTTACCATAGTAAAAATAGCCTTGTGTATCATTATGCTGCCTTTGTCAATTACCACAACCTCTTTGAATCCCCCTGCCTCTAAACTAGCCTTTTCCACTTGTGTGTTGTTGTGATGTTACCGCTACTCTGCTGACCATAATTCTGATTATTTGTTCGGACCACCTAGGCGACGTCCACGACCTCTACCTCCTTCTCTACTTGAACATGTGTAGAAGGCCTACTACTCTAGACTGTTTTTGTTTTGTGAAGACTGTTGATCTTAACCCAAATTCTTCTCATCAATGATCAGCATTGACACCAAATCTGTAAAGTTGGGAATGTTTTCCTGAGTCTGAATAGATGTCTTAAATGCCTTGTATTGTGGCCCGAGACCACATAGACATACTTCCACCTTATTCATCATCAATAGAAACACCAATAGAGGCAAGGGATTCCACAATGTCCTTGATCTTCAAGGCATAATCATTCACAGACATGTTTTTCTTCTCCATAGTGTGAAGCTCATTCTTTAACTGAATCTTTCTTGCCTTGGTGTTAGTTTCATATGGCTTCACCAAGGTCTCCCATGCTTCCTTGGGTGACTTGGCATCTTGTATATGCCCAATTATAGTGTCATGTATGCTAATAGAAAGACAATACATGACTTTCCTTGCTCCTTGATTCCAATCCTTGTATTCTTTTACATTTGCACAACAATTGAATTAATCTCCAGTATCTCTGATGCCTCCTCATGTTCACCTTCAATGTAGTCCTAATAGCCTTTTTCCATTAGGAAATTTGTTAATCTAAACTCCACGCATGGAAGTTGTTCTTGTCAAGCTTTCCTGCAACAATCTGGTTATTTCCATCATTTGCCATCTTGTCTGCAACACAAACTCACCAAAAATAGCACTCTTGTTTGACCTGCACAAACTGTTATATTCTCTGCGGTATTATACTGCACCCTAACTGTCACAACTGATGACCTCAATTTGCATGCGTACAGCCAATGGCAATTGTAAGACCTCTTTGCAGTACACACAGTGTCTGAACAACCAATCGCCCTTCCTGCAGTACCAAAAATAGAATTTTGTGTAGAGAATCGAAACTTACCCACGTAGTGCCTGTGAACACTTGTCTTGCAAACTAAAAAATGAAGGTCCAGATGCGCTTGAAACACATTTTTGGCCCAAAATTTAAGTTCGAAACACAGTATAGTTGCCCTTAAGCTCTTCTCCCATGAAGAAATCTCCTCAATCAAAGTTCGTTTGCTGGTGCCCCCCAAAGAGTTCCCGATAAGGGTGTAGTAGCCAACATAAAGGGAGAAGAGTAGATGAAGCTCTTACCCTTATACCGATTCTTGTGCTTCTCTTGCTTGCCGCTCAGCTCCATAGCATGAACCAAGCTATGATACCATTAAAAGATGCAGGGGAGAAGGGAGCTTGAGCCCTTGCAAGCACACACACACTCTCACAAACCCTAGAAGAGAACACACAAGGTGAGAGGTTGAAAATTGTTCTTCTTCTTCTTCTTCTTCAACAAAAGAGGTCTACAAAAGAGATAAAGTGACTAACACACATACTAAAGTATATACAAGTGGTCCATAATGTGAACACACTAAAGTGGATTGGGTAGGTGTGGACTAGTCAGTGTAGTCCAGTTATAGAATCTTTGGTGAAGATATGTCAGTGCCAGCTATCAAACCTGCTAGTGATGTAAATGTCAAATGGTCACGTAGGCGCCTCGTGAGTGTCAGCTCATGTTGAGCTTGACATCTCAACACTTTGGAGGAAACTCCCCCTTTGGGTAGTCTAACCACCATGGGCAAAGTATCCATGTGTCCTTGCCCCGAAGCTTGTCGATCCACTCTTCGGGGTACAATCTTGTCTCCTCTACCTCAAACAACACCCATGCATCTAAAGAAGGGTGCTCAGGGAATGTAGACCCGATCACGTATACTACTTATCCACCACCTAATACACAAACATTAAAGAAGTCTAAGAAACCAATACAAGAGACGTGACAACTTCTCCACCATGCAAGGCGAAAAAAAAGAGTTGTCACTTTATACCTATATAAGAGGCATTGTGTTGTGCACGACAGGTGTGGTTGTGCTGGTCAGGATCCAAGGTGGCACGCATTTGTCCTTTCCACCTAATGAATGTCTTCTCAAAATGAGACTTTCTGTAAGATTTTAGGGCATCCGTGATACCTATTCTAGAGTCTATTGTGGCTCTCTTGTACATGTCGGCTACTACATGTGTGCCCGCCTCCAGCTTTTTGTATAATTTTAGCATGTACTTGGTCAATTGGAACCAGTACACATGACAATGGATCCACATGAAGAATGCTCTATCGGATGGAAAAATCTGTGCATCCCTCATAGCAAACTTGCCTCACTAGCCGCCTACATTTTGTACATTGTAAACAAGCATTAGGTTTCTACTTACTTTTTTAAAAAAATATAATGCGTCAAGAGAGCTGGAGATCTTACTTTTCATTTAAAACATGTGCTCGAGCAATCTCTCCTAGCTTCAGAGTAGTGAATTTGCTAGCGTTTTCACCCTAACCTTGGTATATGAGATAACGTTTGTTTAAAACTCTTTCCCATAGTCGGGGTTGGCAATTTGTACCAGCTCATGTCCCCTCTTAGTGAAAAGTGCCTCCGTCTCCTTTAGGGCACCACTATAGTTCTTGTCGAACAGTTCTACATTCGTCATGTATTCTCTACTCCCTCGCTTAGGCAAGCCACTGATCTTGGCTTGGAACGTTGCATTGAAGTCCGACTATAATGTGTTTATATTTATTTAAGAAACATACTTCGAAATCAAAACATTAAGAAACATAATTCAAAATCAAAACATACTGCAATGCGCACACACCTTGAAAACTAATTGTGACAAGAGTGCCATGGGAAGCTTCAACCACTTGGATCTGTTGGGTCCCCGATGAGTAAGCGCTTTCTGGGCCCATGCACAATCATCATCACTAAACTTTGACAACAATGATTGTGGATCGGCAAGACCCATACACTGCATCATAAATATATCATGTGCCGTTGTGTTCGGCACATGAATGGTAGTGACCCTGAAAACTTTGCATGCATTTTAAATAAGGCAAATGATGAAATACACAATGTTTATTCATTTCATACACAAAAAAACCTTGTACAATGCACTTGTTGACCATGTGCAGTACCGACAAAAGAACACCTCCTCTTCCTCAAGGAACCGGACCACTCTGCAATTCACCTTGGGAATCCTCTCTTTTTCAACTCAATTGGTATTAACCCATTCTTTCCAAGCTTTGAGTCGATGGTTGACATCCCAAACAACAAACATCTTCCCAACCATGTGTTGCCATCCTTCGGTCTCCTCTACTATCGTGTCAAATTCACTTGACAATGATGGGTCGTGGCTGGCTATGACGGTTGAATGGAATGGGTGCTTTGCTTGTTGGGAATCTCTCTGAGAGACAATGAATGCCGCCATTGTTGATTGGTATTTTCTCTCCTCGATGCTTTTGATCAACCCCTTGATAGAATCCTCGTTCATGTGCGGATTGCTGGGTTTGCAAACACACGAAAAAGTGGCACACTAGGAAGGCGGTTTTGGTTGTTGACCAAGTGGTCCTCCTCCACCCAATTTGTAGAGATGTGTCGATCAACCACTTGGCTGAAACTCTCTTTCAGAGAATCGTCTTCTTCTATAATCATGGCACTACTACTTTGGCCACACAATTATCGTAGCAGGCGTTGAAGAACCGGCTCCCATAATCAACTGTAATTGTGACGTGTTTGTTACCTCACTTGATGTGGCCACTTGTGATATGCCCATATCTTACGAGAGAGAGAGACTTATCTTGCGATCCGGTGAACCCCTTTGATTGCAAACAAGTGTGTGGATGCATTTTGTCTTGAATATGCATCCATATTTAAGAATAGTTCTTAAATTAGTCTTTAATCATTAAGATGTGATGTAATTATTTTAAATTAGTCTTTAATTATTGATTCAAATATGTGATGCACTATCTCTTAAATTTGAGAAATTATTATGCCATTTATATTAATTAAAAGAAGTTTACCTCGAGAATTTGGATAATTGAGAACTCTTGGGTCAAATCTATCAAGGCCAAAACTCTCCTTATTCTCTATTAGCATGCAGACGTCCACTTCTCTTCCATCATCAACACGCTTTTGTTTTTTCTATGTGTCATGGCCATGCCATCGTTAGAGGAGCTTACCATGGAGTGTATCATCTTGCAAGCATACATGGCGCTTGATGAGAAGTACGAGAAGGACTCAAACAATCCAGACTTGTACTAAGCTAGAGAGATTTCAGGGAGTTTATTATGGGAATTGAAGCAAATAATCAAAGCAAAGGAGAATGACCTTGTAATAATGATAGATATGTTCGAGCTCAGAATATCAAGTGCAATTGCATATAGAGTCATAAATGATGAGAACGAGCAACTAATTAAGAATTCAGCCCAATCAATGGTTGTGCATCGTAGAGCCTAATGAGTGTGTTTCCTAAGTATTGAGCATAGTAATAATGCTAGCACTACTTCATAATGCCAACTTCTTTGATGTAGTAATAATGTTGACACTACTTCATAGTGCCAACTTCTTTAATCTATTTGTCAAGTTTTTTATAGCTTAATGATGATTATGTTTTTTGATGTTCATCTTGTAAACCATTATAAGGGAGAAAGATGTATGGATGCTAATTTTTAGAAAAAAATAAATATATAAAATATATATTTATATTTTTGGATTTTTTTGAAATTATTTTTTTAAATGTAAAAAATTATAATTAAATTAAAATGGTCGAATTAAAAACGGCTAACTTTTTTAAGGGTGTTAATCACCATTCAATACTTGTGTACTCCCTACCTGTTGTGCCATTCTTTTTTATTCTTGTGTACTTCATTTTTTCTCCTCTTTACAATGAGTTGTACAATCACATTCCCATCTTCTAAGAAAAATCTAAGTTTCAACAATAGATGGGTTGTGGTGAGTGCAAAGTTTTTACATGAGCAAGTAGCTCCCCACCCATATTATGGATTGCAAGCCATAGTAAATATTGGGTCCCAAGAACTGCATATCCCTCTCGAGGCGACCTCTAATCATGAGAGGGAGGAGTTCTACATACTTGAGGACTCTCTTTCAGCCAATTACTTAGCAATAGTTGATTCTTCATTGAACTCAAACCCACAACCAATAGCCATCTTAAACAGCCCACCCAGAGGTCTTCCAACTCAGAAGAATGTGATAGATTTATATAGCCCCTTTCAAGATAACAACAAAACTGATGCATCAGGCTCATCTAGTGTTGTAAGAGGACATGGTAAGAGAATTTTAGGATACCTTTTCAGCATGAAGAAGGAAAACACATTAACAAAGATTTTGTTGAATATTAAAGAGGTTATCAAGGCCATGCAGATTCATTAGACAAAAGCTGTAAACCACTGAACATGGGAACACACTCAAGAATGGACTCCATGGAGCATAAGTATGATCCCCACTGGTGGTCAAAGCCGTACACCTATAACATTACCTTCCTTGGAGTATGTCGGAGAAGCCATTGCCTAGGTAGTTTGAAGCGTGTTAATGAACTTTGCCTGCGTTTAAAGAACCACAGGTGTCAAATACATCACATTTTACAGGAAGCATGCTAAAGGCACTAGCCATTGGAGAGCAATGCATCTGGAAAGCTTCTTTGCCATTACTACTCAATTTTGGCGATGTGTATTGCTACATGCAATTGCTACATCTATTATGTGATGCCCTTCGATAAGATGATGAGTAGATTAATGATACACATCGGCACCCCTTAACATAATGTACATGCAGGCACATCAAAGGCACTAACTGATAGGACAAGGCAAATGGTGTCAGGGTGATAGGGGTGGATCGCAATACTGGGGCAAGGAAGGTACAAATGTGTGTGGCAAAAGAAATCGTAATGGCAGAACTAGTGCAAGAAGGTGTTCCTCACATTTCATCGGGGAACAGGAGTTCATCAACATTACAGAGGATATGGGACCACTAGTGAAAGATAGTTGGTAGGCTAATCCGGTTGGGCAATTAGGTTTGTGTAAAAGAGTTATTAAAATTTAGATAAGTAAATTGTAATATTTGAACAATTTGATTTTTAGGTTTCGGAGGTCAGGTACAGCCCCACAAGGGCCTTCAAAGGAGAGCTTTGTCTTGAATGCACTTCTGAAGCTGAAGCAAGATTGCACTTATCAAGAAAGCAGGTTCCCGGGTCAAGGGTCCTCAGGTGAGAAGTGCTATGTTTTCAAGATGTCCACCATCAACCCTCTTCAGGGTTGGATTTGGTGAATCAAATGCAACGGACCAGCTTTGGCGACCTGTGACATGCATGGATACAATTCAACCACACCCGTCGAACATCATATCGGGTGACCATGGCTTGTCATGTATATGATCCAAGGTAGCAAATTACCAATGTAGAGTATTTAGGTAGTTAGAGCTAGCTAATTGTACAACCTCTTAAATGACTAGAGTTTTCACATAGCATGAAGGATCTTCTCACGATTGCGACATGTGAAATGAAAGAGGAGGATATGGAGACCCAATGTCTGTTCTGGGAATGCATTAATGAAGTGATGGCTAACCACGGTTGTGAGAGGGCAGATTTCTATGGTTTCATGGTAGACGAGGCTCAAGCTAACTGGAATGTAGTTCGACATGTGTTAAATGGTGGAAAAAACAACGTCTTGACAGATAGGGAGAGGTCTTGCCTATTTCATTGGGAGCAGAGCATGGTTGCCCACACAACAAAGTATGCGTGTGTTATGTATCAAGGAGAGCACAAAGTAATGTGCGAGAAGAAGCACATGGCTCCTACCTGCAGTGAATCTGATCAATGGAGGCTTGATTGATACATCAATGGTGGTGTAATGGTCATGTGTGATGGATAGGAATTTGTCAACAATGGACTCTTGGTTGAGCTAGTGGAAGGTGCACATAGCACATTTGGGTCCAGTCATGACAACGATTAGAGAGAAGTAGTGATGGTCCAAATACCCCAAGAACAAACCTAGCAGAAAGCAAGCATGGAAGTTAGTTGGCAAGGGAAGGATATAGATGCAAGATTTCTCTTTACGATGCATGTACCACCAATATGGCAAATGAAATTTTGCAAAGCACAAAGGCAATCTCTTACACTCAAGGGCAAGAACATAGGGAGAGGCCCAAGCTTGGAGAAACTAAAAGAACGGTGCTCTACAAGCCCAGCCCAAGTGGTCTGAATAGTTAATCAGGCAACTGAAGGAACACCCATGTATAGGGCACCTACCCTTCTCACCGGTGACAAAGAAAGTGCATGTTACAGGAGACCGTCAAGGAAGGTAATTGATATTGATGATGAGGCCACGCATCATCATGTAAGAGATTGCAAGTATGATGGGAGGCCATAAAAGATCAATTTCAAAGAATATGATACAAGCAATATTCCAAAAAGAATAGCAGAAGTCATAGAGGGCAATGCCATTGAGTGCAAGGTGAATGAAGCAATGTGGGCAATCTGAAGGACATGTATTAGCAGCAAGGTAACATGCAATGAAGCTGCTCATGGGGGTAAGAGGTGTGGGCAACACATAGTCACATCTGCTCAGGGTGGTGTGCTTGCACCTTCCTTTGAAGTCTATCGCAAGCACCCTAATTGTCTCATTAGATAATGGATGTGGTTCTGCCCTAACCACGTGCTTCATTGCTATATTGTGGACAATAACATAGACCCAAAGCCCAATCCACCACCCAAGATAAGGCCAGTTTTTATAAGAATGAACCTCACAGACGAGGAGGTATATTCATTGTGGGAAGGTGGATACCAGGTGGAGAGTAAGAATGCAGAAGGTGTTATGCCTACCTCATCGCGTAGCAATGGGGCTTCAAGGTTCTTTACAACTACAACTTCAAAAGATCTGCCATATGGGTCCACTCCTAACATAGAGGCTGGTGGCTCAAGCATGCAAAATGGCATAAGAGTCAAGTACCGCACATCGATATAAGAGGAAGCGGCAAAAAAAATAAAGGCGGCACATCGATATAAGAGGAAGCGGCCAAAAAAATAAAGGTTGCTTTGAAAATGAAAGCTATGGTGGTAGAAGAAGTGTAGAGAGTGGTGCATAAGTATGAAGTTTTCAAGATCGAATCACACGGGGATGCTGCACACATGGGAAAATATGATGTGCATGTGAAAGATGAACCATGTTGTATATGTCCAGAGTTTACAGATAGGGAAGCCAAGAAGAAGCTGTATCTTGAATGAAAGCACTTGTACTTCATTTATTTACATGTGCTAGGCTTAAGCCAGAGTGAGAATATGTTCATCCACCAACCTATCCTATCTGACCTTGAGATTTACAATGCCTTGTCTCGTAGGAGAATGTACCCTAATTTAGACAATTGAATGCAAGGATAATCAATTGACCTTCGGTATTTTGGGACCCATGTAACCTTTGTGGAAGTAACCTCATTGTAGAGGGTTCTATTGTGCAATGTCTATCTCCTTCAAATACATACTCGCTCTTTCTCAAACAAGTTCAAAAGATGCATTTTTTATTGTGATGCATAAAAATCAAGAAAGATACCTTTATTATTAACATTAAAAAAGAAAAATATAGTTTTTTATTTTGTATGTTGAAAAAGGAAGAGTGCACCTCTCCCACTGCTATAAATATAGGTAAGATCCAAAGCACTTTGTTATACACCATTGATGCACCAAGCCTTGTTAGTAGATTACAATGCCCTAAACCCTCCTTCGTTTTGTTTGTGATGGCCTCATCAAATGTTAGCATTGAAGTTGTTGCTACGCGTATCTAGAGGGAGGCCACTAATGTGGAGGTCAAGTAGAAGACCATAGATGGTTCACAAGCATGGAAAGGTCTCACATCCTTTTCAGTTCCTAGAAATGACGATGCTATTTCTCAAGTTAAGGACAAAGTGGTGGGCTTAATTGCAATTTAGTGTCCATGGTTTTATTGATGAATCATTTGAGCATGTCTTGCTAGAGGAAGTGCGGAAGGGTATGAACACCATTCGCTTACTTTGTGCCTACACTCTGAAGAACAAGCGAGGCTCATAGTAGTAAAGATGATGGTTTTCACATTTCTGTATTTGGAAGGTGTACGTAAATGAACTTGGTTTTGTTTTCAATTTGAACCAATAACCTCAATGTAGAGGATGTGATGTTGACATGTTTTTATGTGTTCACTCCCTAATTATGTCATGTTGCTCTCTCCAACTTTCTTCGACCCTCTCTCTTTATGGAGGGGGGTTTCACATTTCTATAATTGGAAGTTGTGCGTGAATGAACTTGGTTTTATTTTCAGTTTGAACCAGCAACCTCAATTATGATGAGGGGGGTTTCACATTTCTATAATTGGAAGTTGTACGTGAATGAACTTGGTTTTATTATCAGTTTGAACCACTGCAACAACTGGCATAGGAATCATGATATAAGGTAAATAAAGTGGTATTCGTGGATGGATCATCCATAGTACACATAGATGCATTGAGTCTCAAGGTATATGCACCATTGCAACTGGCTGGTATTCATGGATGGATCATCCATAGTACACATAGATGTTAGTAAACCATCATATCATAATCACATGGTTTGTATAAAGCACCATTGAGATTAAAAGGAAACTCCCCATCCGCTTGTGATCATCATCCAAAGAGTGTTGGCAATCATCAAACAGTTTCCATCCTTCTCATTACTCTCTTTACTGACCTCAAAAAGCACCATGTTAAGAGTTACATTATGTGCTTTAAAAGATTTTGCATGATCTCTATGCCACTTTTCACTACACTTGTAGCACATAACACCCTTTTCTCCCTTTCTCTGTAATGCATTTATGCAATTCTCTTGGCAAACTTGCTCTTGTTATCACCATAGAGAAGGATTTTGATGAGAAACATTACTAAATATGCATTTTGTCTTTCCACCACCACTACCATAGACCATGGGAAACTTAGGTATTATAGAAGTAGAATTTTCATCCTTTGTAGACTTTCCATATGTGTTGGAGAATGAGCCCAGTAACTACCTCTATTTGACCATATGTGTGCATACTTTTTCTCATATATTTTCACCAATAACATGAACTCTTTGAGGGTACTTATTTGTTTGTTTGTGTGCTTTCACATCATCCCCAATGTTCATTCTCATCCCTTTGACATACTAGACAATCTTGAAGTTGACACTAAACCCATTAAAATGTAGCATGAGATTCAAAATTATGTGGGTACACTTCTTGATACTAGTTTACCTTTGTGTCATCCCAATCACACACTAATTTCTCCTTCTATAACTTAGAGATAAAGGCCTCTCTCATTTCATCTTTGAAGGTATTCCAAGTTATAATGTCATATCCTTGATATTGTAAGTTCCTTCACCAAGCATGGACATATCCCTCCAGAATGCAAAGTAGAAAAGTAAACTTTTGCTTTCTCACTTATTGGATAAAGTAGAGTCTAATTTGTTCACCTACACTTCAAATTCCTCCTTTGAAGTGGTTTCACCATTGAGCTTTACAATAATAGCTTCGTCCTTTACTCTCCCTTTACTCCTTTGAACTCATCTCTCTCTTATCGTGTGTTGTTCATGTCAAGGACCTTCTTGCTCTCTAGCAAGAGACCATAGTGCTAGTGGTTAGACCACTTGTCTTGGATCATGGAAGTCCCTATTGGTGGAGAGGCTAAGAGGCACTGTGTTAATCCCTCTTGTTTGAGTCTTTAAATCAGCTAAGTAATGTTTGCAGATTGTGAGCTGAAAGACGTAAGGTATACTATTTACATTGCCTATTTAATCTTTGTGTGCTACTCTATTAAATAATCTCTGTGTTATACTCCTTCCCTTATGCTTGCTTGCTTGCTTGCCTGCTTATGTTTGGTCTCCTAGGCATTGTGGTGGACCCCAATAACCCCAAAGTCTCAATAGTTCTACCTTACAGATTGGAACCATTAAGCCAAAGTACTATGTTTCAAAATACAATATTTTATGAGTGCTAGTGGAGTACTTTAGGAGTGATAGTGGGGTGCATCCCATGTGAGAGAGAGATCCCATGTGTGAGAGAGATCCCATGTGTGAGAGAGAGGGGTTAAAATTCATAGCTTTTTAGAGATGAAAAATCTAGGATTAATATGTTTTGCACCTTTAGATTTCTTAACTTTTTTGTAAGTTAAAAACTAGTACATTTTTAGCGCAAGTTGAATTACTGAAACCCACTTTACGTTCGAAACTCTTGCCATGCTAGAGGATAAATAAAACAAAACCCAATCATAGAAGTGGTTTGATAGAGGTTCCATAAAAACATATGTTACAAGTCTTGAGTTTGTTTGGAAGGCCTATTGGAGCTTTGGAAGATCGTTTGTTTGGAAGGCCACCAATTTGGAAAAATGGAGGTGCAGGTGAGAGAAAGAACCCCTAAAAATACTGCATTTTGAAATGTAGTATTTTTAGGCTTTAAATTGTTACTTTTAAGTTTCAAATCGTTGCTTTGAAATAGTTTCATTGAAATCATTGAAATTGTTTGACTTCTTTTGTGCTTTAAAAACAATGCCTTTCTCATTGCATGTAGCAGGTTTAGGAGCATATATCATTGGAAGAGTGTGATGGGTTAAGGTTTAGAAAAGGTAGTTTTTTTAATTTCTAGGCTTTCTCCTACACATAAAGCCATTGGTGCAAGTGAGAGAAAGACCCCATAAAAGTTACTACTTTTATGGGGTGTAAGTGAGAGAAAGACCCCATAAAAGTTACTACTTTTGAAACATGGTACTTTTAGGTGAAAATCATTTCTTTGTCACACTATCAAGCAACCACACACTCAGGCTTCCATATTGATTCAACAACATCAATATTAGAAGCATATCACACCTCCGATTAATTCCACATCATTCACAAATAGGTTATGGAACCATAACATGTGTTTATGTATGGACACCATCCATGTTGGACCTTTAAAAAGTAATAATCTTGGATAATGCACCCCCTTATGCATGGACAATCATGCAAAGAGAACTTCACATCTTTCTTGGTAGCACCATCTAAGAGCGGGGTCATTGTTGTGAAAGCATAGCTTGATGTTGTGCCATGGAATGCTAGGCTCTTAGCACATGTTGAACTTGGCCAAGGAGGCAAGGCTTTATAGTTGAGGAAGGCATGAGCCTAGATGAGTTGAAGTGGGTCAAAGCATGCATAGGCGACAGTACCACTTTTCTCCTTTTTGGAAGGCTTTCACAGTAGTTCTTTAGGGTGTAAAAGAGGAATTTTTAAATGTGGGAATGAATGTTTACGATTTCAAAAATCTCCATGATTAAAAAAACACTTCATGATGCTAGAACGTTATGTAGTGGTGGTTATACTGCTTGATGGTGGGACATGTGCCAACTACCTCTCTCTCAACTCTATGTCTCTGTGTCTCTCTCTCTCTCTCTCTCTCTCTCTCTCTCTCTCTCTCTCTCACACACACACACACACACACACACACACACACAAAGTCATTAGCACACTAGTGGGCTATTGGGTCTAACCACGGGAGGTGTGGGCTTTCTACATTTGTACTTGTTCACCAATGCTGCTAGGAGCAACACAACCTATCTTGACAAAGGCAAGAATACATATGATTCTTGTCATGGATAAAAGGGAAAACCAAAAAGAAAATAGGAATCCAGAACAAACAACTACACCTATGGGGACTTGAGGAGGTGCAGAACATCAAAACAACAGGTTCATATATATATATATATATATATATATATATATATATATATATATATATCTCCAATTGTACTTTATGTAGCATGCCTCTTTTCCCTGAATTATTTGTGTAGAATGAAAATTCCTCCAAGAAAGTATGCCAACAAAAACCTTTCACAGCCCCTGATGATGCTAGAAAACAGGAAAGTCATCTAAAGCTCCTTCCCAAGGTAAGGTGTTTCTATTAATACTAGTTTAAATGGCTTATTCGTTCATGGTTTCTACATGATTCTAATTAAGGCAATAAGTCCTGATTCTTTATCATGTTCTCTGGTTTTCTATGCAAGGAGTGGAAGCGGTCTACTAACTTTGGATATCCTTGCCTCACATGATTTCGCTATGCACCTAAGGAGTTGAGTATAGACTTAGCTTGACATACAAGCTCCCAATACATCTTAGTGATAAGGATATTTGAGAGAGTCAATGTGGTTGGTTTTGACGGTCTTCAATGCCAACACTGAACGAGAAACAAGATTTTCTTGAGCATGGTTCACCCAAAGTATTAGCATGAGTGCCACTGGCGGCTACTTTACTAGAAGTTATACTAGGGGATTCCTCTAAACAATGAAATCACAACAAAGTTTCCAAAGTGCTTTGCATTTAAAAAATGTAAAGCAACCAAAAATGATCCAAAGGGCCATAAAATTGAATGGGCTTTTGTGGTGATAACGTGTTGAAGTTTATGCGAGGACAAATGGGTGGCCTAAATAGGAAGCTGGACAATTGGAGGAAATCCAATGGGCCATTGAGATCCCATTCTACTACTAGGAGCTCAATGTCAGAGCAAGAAACTTGAGAAGGCATGCCTCCATTTAGGGAGGAAGTCAAAGACAATAGCTCAAAGCAGCGTCTGTGAAACATATAGGGTTGCTAGGGGCAATGCTTGCCAAGGTGAAATTCAAGTTGGATAAAAAGGAAGAAGCATTGAGGACAACAAAAGTAGATTATGAAAGTAAGAGAGATGCTCTACTTCAGCGGAAGGTGCTTCCAGCATAGCTACATTATTCCTGTCAGAGCTGAAAAGGTTAAGAAAATAGATGGCTATAATACAAGTAGCCCCAAGGCCCGACTTGGTGGAGGTTTGAAAGCTAGAAGTGCAAATCCAAATGTGTGAGAAGGGTTTGAGCTATTGCGGGGTTGGCCCATAAAGCTTCTTGTCAAAAGAAAATATAGAGCTAGAGGTAATAACTCTAGGATTTTAGTAATCTTATTATTAAAAATATTTTTTATTACTTTTAAGCACTGCAAAGTGATGGAAAGCCAAAAAAACTTGAGAGAGCTTCCAGACACTTGAAAGGGCTTCCAAGAAAATGTATGGGATTCAAGCACTTCAAAGTGCTTTCAAGTACACCTGAAAGTGCTTTCTAGTAGTTGAAAGTGCTTTAATATGTTTTCTAATAGCCAAAAGTGCTTTAATGTTCTTTCTAGCACATTGAAGTGCACTAAAATACCTTTACACTTCAAGCTTTTGACCTACTATAATTTCTAGCACTTGAAAGCACTCCAATGTGCTGCACTTTTAAGAGCATAAAAGAACTTTTAAGTGCTGCACTTTTAAGTGCATAAAAGAACTTGAAAGGGCTTCTAGGCACTTGAAAGTGTTTCCAGGCACTTGAAAGTGCTTCCAAGTACCTGAAAGTGCTTTCAAGCAATTGAAAGTGTTTTCAAGTGCTTCCAAGCACTTAAAAGTGCTATCCAGTGTGCTTGAAAGAAAAGTATTTTGAAAGCACCTGAAAGTGCTTGAAAGCAAAGTATTTTGAAAGCACTACAAAGCGCTTTTCAGTGTTTTAAAGTGCTTCAAATAACTTAAAAGTACTTTGCAAGTCTCATTAGCACTATGCTTGATCTTCTCTATAGTGTTGTAGTTTGCTAGTATCAATAAAAGAAGTTATTGGCATTAATGTACTTTCATGTATAATTTCTTGGTGTCTATGGATTTTTATGCATAATTTTTTGTTATCAATATAAGTACTACAAAGTACTTCACAATACCTTATACGTAGTACTGTAAAGTACTAAAAAATAATTTAAAGTACTTTACATATGTCTTATACATAGTACTGTAAAGTACTGAAAAATACTTTAAAGTTATTTATAGTTCTTGTAAGTAATTTATAAGCACTTCATAGTACTCACGGTACGTGAAGATTGGGGGGGGTATGCTTTTGGGCACTTCCAACTTTCACTTCTTCTTCAACCTCGCTTGAAGGTTTCCCAAAATTCTCCTCTAGTACCTCCATGTTAACATGTTCCACCATCTCTTCACCCTATATATCCTTGGAACTCAATGCATTCTTCCTCGGCCTTCCTTTAGGCTTGGATGCCATGAAAATTTACTGTTTTTGAGAAAATTGGCTATAACTTAGGGTAGGGATCTCGGATTGGAGAGATATAATTATTGATATAAATCTTATGAGATGCCCTATCCAACCATGCAAAGACCCAATTAAGATGAGGTGCCCTAATATCCTTTGTTTTAGGGTTCATGGGTATATCTCGGGGGGTCCACCACTAAGAAATCATATGTATCACGTGCGTTCAAGGGGTAATTAAAAACCCCCTCTACCTACATGCTATCAACTAATAAAATTACCCCTCTTTCTTAAGGAACCTACGGGTTTTTTTCAAAAGTGTAATAAAAAACCCCCTCTTGTAGATGTAATCCTGTAGGTTTTGTCAATTAAAAAAACCCTCCTGATGAACTCACGTGCTACACTTACATTTTTTAGGTGCACCCCCCGGGGGGTATATAGGCTGAAAATGGAAATTAGGCTATATAGAATACTCAAAACTCATCGGATTTGGATGAAACTTGGTGTGTGTGCTTGTGATGATGAGTAATAACTATGCCTAAGAGAGTTTGACCAAAGTTAAAGTGCAGGTATGCTCTATTTTGACTTTTTAATCAAAGTCAACTACCTAGGTTTGACTACCAAACGATGTCGAAACGAAGAGGTTAAGGTCTTATTGTGTAGGTCTAAGGGAGTAATATGAGCTTATGTAAGCATCTAAATTTCATTACTAATGTGCTTTGACTAAATTAGGGTTTAGTGCCTATGCACAAGAATGGCTCCATTGGGCTCATATGGCACTCCAACTTGCGATGCATTGTCTCTCGCTCTCCCCCAAGCATAATGACCATCAAAAGCAACTCCATTCACTAATTGTGTGCCATCAATTCACTCCATGCATCAAAAAATTTGGAGAAATTTTACCATAGTCTCCTTTGTATTATGGATGAAATTTCAATTTCCCAAGCAATCAAAATGGCATTCCCACAATATTCTTTTCATTTGCCAATGCACTTACCATAATTGCATAATGCATTTGGCATCATTTCCATTGCAAAACCCATTGATTTGGCAATTGCATTCCAAATCACTTGTATGTATAAACCATTGCTCAATGTAGCAAGTTGATGGAGTTTTTCTTACCGATCTCCTGGCTAAGTCTTCTCACCCCCTTACTAAAGTTTGAAATCCAATGGCAAGATTTGAGGCCATGTCTTCACTCCGGGTATTTAATTCTCCGATGTACCACTTTTCCAAGGCAATTATGGCACACTAGATTCATGACATTCTCCACTTGGCCTCTCCACTAATTACCAAGGTACCCTCACCACATAACTAGCTTCCTAATAGTACAAGAATCAATGGAAAGAATAGAAATGGACACATAACAATGGCATTTATAGAAACATGCCAAATCATTACAACTCATAGATCCAATAGCCTTTTGCTTTTCCCAAATGATTCCGGTACAAAGCTCCTCACAATGGGCTCAAGAATACAAGGAAGGCATCCACATTACGTAGAAGCATGTGCCATATCCATCATAATGCATCCATTACTCAATGTAATCCCCTTTTACCCACAATGCATTCAATCAAGCCAATCCAATAACCATAATGTGGCTTCCATATTTTCTTGGAAAGATGATTAGCATGTAATCAAGGCTTAATCCATGAGATTAAGGTTTCTTCAAAGAAAGCCCTAATTCTTGATAAGGGATTCAAGCAACTCAAGAAATCCACCAACTTATGCAAGAAAATGTATAGCAATTGACCAATGATTACCATGAAGCCTGCAACTTGTGTGTTGATGAAGAAAAAGCCTCTTCCTTGTGTAGGTTTGTGAAGCCCAATCTCTATTTTGGCCCTCTTGAAGAAAGCTCCATGAACTCCAAAATCACCATGGAAATCACCAAGAATGTCTTTATTGACCTCCCAATACTATTGCTAAGCTGTGTTAACCTTCATATCTTGCACCAAGCAAAAATCTCTCACAAGCAAAAATCGCCACATTTGATGAACTCTGGCCATGGAAAGCTTGAAGAAAAGTGGAAGAGAAAGTAAAAATGCGATTATCAAAAAATGGGTATGTGCATAAGGCATAAGTGATTTAACCTCTCACCACCATAAGGATGGCTATTAAGCTTGCCATGAGCCCAAGAACATGAGTGGCCATCTCCAAGAAAGGAGCCAAGAGTACATGTAGATGTCCAAGATATTAATGACTAAAAGCTCCCTACAATGAACGTAAGGCCCTATTTATAGTAGCCTTGTTCATGGCACATTATTTACATGTTTTGGACCTTAGCTTATGCTTCATTACAATGAGACTTTGGGCATATAGAGAATATTTGCCAAATATCCCTTCTTAGTGATATGGAATCAAACTCCCATGAGCTATAGTGGTCGGGTTTCCTAGAAAACTTAGAGATAGGTTATCTAAATATTAGATGATGGGGTGAAAACCCAACGTAACTAATTGACTGAGGATTAGGCATAGCCCAATGTATCTAATGACAGACTTGCTTTGATTATGTTTTTTGGATATAAAAAATTAGATGACAAATTTAAGAATTTTATAAAGTAAATTTTTTCCAGTTTTTTAGCATTATCCCTTCATAAAGCTTGGTGTGTCTATTTTCCTTGTATAATTATCCCAGTGTCACATATAGGGGGCTTGGGGGGCAGCATGACTCCCTTGTACCTGGGCACAAATTAAATCCAAAATTGAATAATTGGATCCTTCTACTAAGTGGTCAAGTGGTTGACTAACCCATGGGTCGAATGGGGTTATGCATGGTTATATGATCAGAGCATTTGTGAAGTGATTAAGAAATGTGGGTGTAAGTCCAGAATTCTAGAAAAAATGATCTACTAATTAGGAACTAGGATTTGTAAGGATTTATAGTATATATCTTCATTAATCAAGGAGTACGATACCTTGAATTGAGCCCAGGGAGCTGCTTGATGGTCCTTCTTGTGAGAATTAATGGAGAGTTTATATTTGCTATAGAAACTTAACGTATAGATCCCTAGTTGAATGCCCTTGCATTTCTCAACAAAGGATTCTCATAGTATAGATCCCTGGTGAAATATTTGGTGAAATCCCCTCGCATTTCTTAACAAAGGATTCTCATAGTATCTCATGAGGTGAGGACTGATACTAAGATAGCTGCTCATAGTATCTCATGTGAGGACTGATAGTGACAAAGGATTCTCATAGTATCTCATAAGGACCAATACTAATAGTTGCTCATTGAGATAGTGCTAGGAGAGGCCCTTAACCCCAATGAGGCAATCTACCCCCTTTTGTTATCATAATTGTTCTTTATGTCAGGGGATAGGCATCACTTTATTAGCAAGCTATTGGATGCCTCATCTATCTATATAATACAAGACCAGATATTCGGTTTAGGGTTTCCCAGTTGAGCAAGTTTATGCACAATCCTAAACATAAGCATAATTTGGCAAGATACCAAGCAACTATTCTCACCATAGAAGTCAATATTAGGTAATTTGGAAAAAATCTCATATTTTGGGAATCAATTACTCCATATAGTTTTGGACATATCTTAAACTTACCAACTCCAAATTTGTCAGCAGAGATCATAGATTTAGATTCTAATTTTTAAGATCTTTCCAATGATATGTCACATGAGGGGGTTTTGACAAACTTTTGGACAAGTTCACCACCATGATCCCATTTTGAAAATGGGAATGGGTTTTTTCCCAAGTTATATATTATGGTGTTATAGGGCACTCAATCCCTCAGCTTATTCTATGCTACAGGGGGTGATGTTGAGCTGCATGCTTTCAATGATTCTGATTGGGCTAGATGTTATGACACGCGAGTGTCCACTAGTGGCTTTTGCTTTCACCTTTTGGTGATTCAAGTAGTCCACTATGATAGTGGACTACTTTGAGTTGTGAATCTAACTACAAGGTAGATTTTGCTTTCACCTTTTGGTGATTCAAGTAGTCCACTATGATAGTGGCTACTTTGAGTTGTGAATCTAAGTACAAGGTAGATTTTATAGAGTGATTACAGAGTGATTTTATAGAGTGATTTTATAGAGACTACAGAGTGACCCGCCTTTTGGCAGATCTTGGTATTGGAATAGCAGTCCCCTACTACCTTCATCTTCATTGCCAGAGTGCATTAACCATTGTGAGAACACAATGTTTCATACTAACACAAAGCACATTGAGGTGCATTTTCATTATGTCATGGTGGCGAGGCTCATAGTAGGAGAGATTAGCTTGGCTTATGTCTCTACACACAACAATGTGGCAGATATGCTCACAAAGGCTCTCTCATGATAGAATTTTGAAGTGTTTTATAAAGCTTTGGGCTTATTTCCATTTGGGGATTAATCAGCCCACAAGATCCATGTACATGTTCAGATCATCGTTACATCAAATATTTATAGCCATTTATATATAGTAGTGAGTTTATAATGGGACGGTGCACTTTTTTCCTCTTTAGGAGTTTATATAGTAGTGAGTTTATAATGGGATGGTGCACTTTTTTCCTCTTTACATGGTCTTTTCTCTCAAGCATATGTACATACTCTTATGCATGTGTGTAAGTGACCTTATCATACCATTTTGTTCTCATCAATCTACTTTGAGTGTTATGCTCCCATCTCCCTCTTCTTGCTTGCTACATCTATGAACAAAGTTTGAAAGGTCTCATGATTTGAGGCCAAGGCCAAGAGATTAGAGAATCAGAAAAGGACCATACCCATGGACACATTAAAGTGTAATGTCAAAGGGTGGTCATGTATATAAGTCAAATAAACATAATTTGGCACTAATCACTTTACTAATGGAAAATTACCATTTCTCTCTCTAATCCTAGGCTAACATCTCTAAGCTAGGCTAATCCAAGGCTAATCCATGCTAAGCTAGGCTAATCTAGATTAATCTAGATGTAGCTTTCTTTCAGTGGTATCACAGCTCTTATCTTTGATCCATTTTAGTTTATTTTTTTATTTTTTTCCAAATCTGAAAATTAATATTCTAGTTTTCCCTCAATCTTGCCAAGAATCTTGAGAAATTTCACTTTGGTAATATTCTTGCTCATTTTGGGAGCAAAATTGGTCATATTTGATAAATTTGGACTTATTTTTTGTTTTTTCTTGGTATCCAATATTTGCTATAATTTTTGTGCATATTTGGGAGCCATGTTTTTCTATAAAAGTAAAACTCTTTCTATAAGCTTCTATTTACCACTTCTTTGCACATTTTAAAATCATTTTTAGCCTCTCTAAGAATGCCATGGTGATCATTATCACTCCCAATATTTCATAGAAGCTTGGTGGCAATTTCTCCACAAGCCTAGAGCCACATTTGATGTGATTACACACAATGATGGCAAGTGGAGTGCATATGGTGCTTAGCAATGGACCAAATGGTTTCTCAAAGACTTCCCAACACTTGATCTTCAAATACTTTTGTAAAGCTATGGACCTAATGCTTAGTTGCTTCATGCTTATAGGTTAATTTTCATGCCTTTTCCATTGATTTGCATCAAGAAATTTTTTTTTTCTAAGAAAGAGACTTCTATTAAGTATGAAAAATGCATACAACAATCATAGCTATAAGTCAGAATAGAATAGAATCACCCCAATATGTAAGGTGATTTCAACATTGATGATGAGGAGCATCATGATGCCATGAGAAACTTGTGGGACTAGAGGAAAAGAAAATGCCATGGTCCCACTCTCACATAAATGTAACTCTATTTGCCTGTGGGCGGAACGAGAGGACCCCTTAGAGTATGGATGATATCACCCCATATAGTGCACTGACACCCAAATATCTATTGGACACCATTAATAGCCTCGATGCATCTAGCTCTCTAGATCTGCTATGCTATAATACTAGCAACAATCTCCTAGCTAGTGTCAATCCTTTGTCTAAGGGGGTGTATAATCAGAGTGAGGGACATCCTGCAAACCATGCTGGGCGATACCTCTACGAATGAAAATAGCAGAGTCTATACCACTACCCTTGTAAAAAAGCTATGGACCGAACTGGGAGAGCCAAGGAACTTCCTCCCAAGTCACATGCATGGCATGACCACTCAATTTGCCCATACTAGTTGGGCTATAGAATCCCAAATCCGTTGTGCAGTGCTGTATCCCCAAAAACAATGCTATACAGTCTCAAAATCTGTCACACATCTCGGGAAGGTAGGTGCTACACCGAAGACCAATCTCCATTGATTGGTGGGAAGACCACCATGTAAATATAACCAAAAGAAATGAGAGATCTGACTCCTTTTGTATGAATGCCAAAGCCCATGCCAATATCTACATTGTTGTATCATTGGAGAGATATCATAACTCTCCCAATTGCCACCTGTTCTACCACCACAACCACCACAGGCTAAAATCAACCAAGTATTGATTGAGGAGCCATCAGAGGATATGGAAATGGTACGTGAAGTAGAAATCAATGGTGATTACTATGGGAAGCTACGGAGATTGCACCAAAATTTTATGTCTTATAGAATAACATGCCAGTACCTATGTTTCAAACCATGGTATAGTGGAAAGGTAGAGACATAAACACAAATATGAGGAGAGGGCCACTACAATGCTTTGGTTGTAAGTGAACCACATCAAATTAGTGAATGTCCTAACAAGAATGTGGTTCATACGCAACAAACTCAACAATTGACTACACAACCTAATGACATGCCAGTACTTACTTGTACTAAATGTGGGATTGATCATTTGATCAAAGATTGCCCATACCGCGCAAGTGGTTATGCTTCCACTTCTAACCAAGCCATCGTTTTTGGACCATAAGTGTGCAACTTGGAAACATCATGCCACTAAATGTCCTGACATGAGCCCAATCCCAACTAGGGGACAAAGAGAAGAACCCACCAAATGCAGCCACTTCTAGAACTGGCAAAGAGAAGGAGGGTGAAAAAAGTGGGTAAAGGTGACACTAGAGTCACAATTCAAGATGGATTTGAAGAAGATACGATCGACACACCGGATCTAGTCAATCAAGAGAAGAGAGGAATCAAGCGCTCAAACCAAATAAGCCTGACCAAGAAGCACAAGGGGAAAGACAATCAAGCCCTAAAGGAGTTGGTGAATACCCAAATGCTGAGATGAAGAGGAGATACGGAAGCCTGAGGAAGCCAGGGCCCTAGTAGAGGAGTGTCAATGACTTCATGAAGCCAAATTACAAGCTAACCAGGCTAGGGATACAATGTATCCAAGAAACAAACCAACAAGGGAAAGAGAATGACGTACCTACTCCAATTCCAGATGAGTTGGAAGAGGAATCTCAAGGAAAACTGATGTCAAGAATGTTTGAGGAGGTTTCCCAGGATGAGTCCATTCATTCATTCCCTAGGGAGAGATATGAGGCACACACATGGAAGGAACCCTCATTTCACACAGAACTTAGAGACATAGGTAGTCTCGCAGCAGCTGTACTATCCACTTCTGTGCAAATGCCATTGGGACAACTGCTAACGCAGTTCACCAACATTGTGGGCAAACATAAAAGAATGGGTAGAGGATGGACTAAGGCCAACAGACACTGTAGAGGAGATTCAATCACACCTCTAGCAGAAAGAACCTTGAAACACGCAAGGGAAAGAATGCTCAAAGTACTCAAAATATCGGTTAATCAATTGGGGTGTTATTTTATGAAAGTGAGGACACTAATGCTACAATTTTAATTCATCATAACAGATACCAAGCACTGGCTATCCTAGATGGTGGGGTGGGAGTTAGCATCATCACAAAATGAAGTTGGGAAAATTGGGGAAAACCCGATCTGAAAAGAGTAGATCTTATCGTTGAAATGGCAGATAGAACATCGTCAAGACCCATTGGGCTTTTAGAGAATGTGCGACTCAAACTCTTTACGTTTCGTAACCATCATACATTTCTGGTAATGGACTTTCTACGCCAACCAGACTCATATGATATAATATTGGGGAGACGCTTCATGAGGGAATCCAAATTGGTGCACGATTAGGCATTAGACCACCATGTGTATATTCGAAGGGACTCACAAATTCTAAAGATAGATCCTCAAACATGAAAAGCACACCCCATGGAAGGGTAACTGTTTGGTAATGATTCGGTTACAACCGAGTGAACCGCATCCTTACAAATATGCCAGCCCATGACTTTCTCCTTCGGATTTTAGTGAAAACTGGATGCATGTGCTAGCCACCATAGATGTGATGCAACCCCGAGGAACCCAATACATGGATTCTGGGACTATTCCCACTACCTCTGTCTGTATGGTCAATTGTTGGCAACCCATTGAAGAGGAATCAGAGGAGGAAGTTTCAAGCATAAAAGGGACTGGATCACAAGGCCGTACACTAGTGCCCAACGCCTTAGAAGGGACTGGATCACAAGGCCGTACACTAGTGCCCAACGCCTTAGAAGATGGCAAAAGCAGAAATGATATATCACTCGACGAAATGCCCTGCTACTATACAAAGAACGCCCATGAATGCCCAGTAGCTAAGATACCTCAAAGCTACTAAGGTACATGACGAATTTTCCAAGAATTGGGGTGAGGAATTGAGCAAGATATCCTTGAAAGGGAGGAAGTCTCCCTTCCAAGACTGGAAATGCCTAAGCTTACGAAAGTTGGGTGCCGAAAACAAAACAAAGCTTTGGCAGAAGCCAAGTGAGAGGCTAAGAGGTGATGGCTAAACAAAAAGTGAGGATGAGAATAAACTGGACCTGCTTTCAATACCAGACCATTTCAAAACATACACAATTGACGAATGAAAAGTGGTCCAATTGACGACAAAAAGGGTTAAGGAAGATGGGTTATCCACATCATACAATGGCCCAACTGAAGCTAAGAAAATTGACATTGCAGAACCATGGGAGGAAACCAAACCTGTTTATATCACTAAGGACTTGACTCTGGCCTGAAGAAAAGAAGCTTGTTGCTCTCCTTAAGGAGTTTAAGGATTGTTTCACCTAGAACTACAAAGAGATGAAGGGTGTACCACCTGAAGTGGTGCAACACACGATCCCAATCATGGATGGATCAAGACCAACCAGGAAAAAACCATACCAGATGAATCCTAAATATGCGATAGTTGTAAAGGAGAAAATTGATAAACTCATTACTGCAGAATTCATCTAGGAGATAGAGCATACGAGTTGGTTTTCACCAATCATAATAGTGCCAAAGAAGAATGGGAAACCTAGGGTCTACGTCGATCTCAAAAAGATAAACGGAAGGACCATTATCCATTGCCTTATGCAGAACACGTTTTGGAGAGAGTAGTTGGTGAAGAAGCTTACAGCTTCTTAGACAGATTTTCAGGCTAGAAGTAGGTGTCTATAACACCCAAAGACCAGCATAAGACAGCCTTCAATACAATGTGGGAAACATTTGTTTACAAAGTCATGCCTTTCAGTCTCACCAAGGCCCTAGCAACATTCCAACAATTAATGTGCATAGCCTTCAAAGACTACTTGTTGCAAAAGTGGTTAGAGGTCTTCATTGATGATCTGTGTGCACACTCTTGATGGAAAAATCATTTGGCTTGCTTGAGAAAAGTGCTTGAGCGATGTCGATTGTATCATATATCCTTAAACCCTTTAAAGTGCCAATTTTGGGTCAAACAACACGATGTGATATTGGGACACATTGTCTCTAAGAACCGTATATCCACTAACGATAGCAAAGTCAAGTTGATCTTGGAATTGCCCCCACCCACTAACTACAAAGGTGTGGAGGCCATGTTGGGTATTATTGCCGCTTCATAATATTTTATGCTAAAATTGCCATACCATTATATAAGCTACTCATTGTCTTTGAATAAACTGAAGAATGCCATGAAGCATATAATAGATTGAAGCAGGCACTCGCCAGTGCGCCAATTTTGAGATCACCTAATTGGGACCTTATATTTCATGTGCACATCGATGCCTTGAACTTTGCTATTGGATGCGTTGAACTTTGCTATTGGATGCGTATTAGCATAGCCTGGTGAGTTCAAATTGGACTACCCAGTCTGCTTCCTTAGTCGCCAATTGAATGATATACAGGTGAATTATCTGGGACCTTATATTTCATATGCACAACATCGATGTCTCAAACTTTGCTATTGGATACGTATTAGCACATCTTGTGGGGAGTTCAAATTGGATCACCCAGTCTGCTTCACTAGTCACCAATTGAATGATGTAGAGGCAAATTATACCACCAGAGAATCAGAAGAGTTGGCCATGGTTTATGCTGTCAAGAAGTATCGACACTACCTATTAGCATACAAATTTGTATTCTTTGTGGACCATCAGGCCTTATTATACTTGGTGAACAAGCCTTGCACCACGGGAAGAATCACATGCTGGTTGTTATTACTATTGGAATTCGACCTCACGGTCATGAGACGATAAGAAAGGATGTGTTGGCCGATCATATGTCGAGAACTCCAAATAGGGAACCGGCAACTCGTGTTAATGATGACCTCCCAGATGCTTGTTTGTTTAAACTAGACATGGTGCCCGAATGGAGTGAAGAAATATCAAATTATCTAGCTTATGGTTTTCTACAAGAACGACCCTTGAATAAATATAAAATGCGTCGGCTTGTTAAGCTGACTGCACCTTATCAATTAGTTGCTGGAGAACTATACAAGATAGGTAAGGACAATGTCTTAAGGAGAATGTGTGCGAGAAGACAAATTTGCCACAATATTAGATGAAGGACATTTTGCTAGGGAAATTACAGCTCGCAGGACTATGGTGGTCTACATTGTTTTGGGACGCCAAAGAGTTTGTTAAAAGGTGCGAAGAGTGTCAGTGATTTGCCATTCTGCACGCAATAACAAAGGAACATGATACTACTCACCCTTGTTATTGTAAGACAGCCTTTTGAGAAATGGGGAATTAATTTTGTTGGACTTATTAGTCCAGTTGCGCATCCATCACAAGCTCGATGTGTAATCATTTGGCCACAGAGTATTTCACAAAATGGGCAAAGGCCAGAGCCTCTAAGCGAGCTGATGCATGAACAACAGCTAAGTTCTTATATGAACAAATCATTTTGAGATTCAACTGCCCATTAGAATTAGTCAGTGATGTTCACACTTCATTAATGAGGTGATTGATCACTTACTTGCGGATTCCTTGTAGTCCACCGGAAGTCATCCCCTTATTATCCATAGGCTAATGGTCAAGCGAAGAGTACAAACAAGATTTTGTGTACTATCTTGATAAAAACATTAGAAGCAAGTCAAACAGATTGGGAACATAAGCTAACGCGGTAGCTTTATGGGCATATCAAACATCATCGTGTAAGGTAGCGACGAGATATACTCCCTTCCGTCTAGCTTATGGTGTTGACGCAGTAATGCCTATGAAGTACCTAGTTCCAAGCCTGAGAATTGTAGTGCAAGAACGATTGACTGAGAATGCATTACCTAAAGGCTAGTTGACTTAGAGAAACTTGATAAAACTCAACTAATTGCATCACATGGTCTTATGGTCAAAAAATTACGAAGAAAACGTTGGTTCGACAATAACTTGAAACAAAAGGAACTAGAAACGGGGGACCTTGTCCTCATGTATGGTGTAGGAAGCACTAGAAAAAAGAAACTAAAGTACAGAGGTTTAGGACCTTTCCAAGTGTTTGAAATCACACCTCAAGGGTCGGTTAGAATTGAAACAATTGAGGGTGTACAAATGGAGGGTTACGTCAATGGAAGCAAGCTTAACAAATATTTTGGACCACTAACCCGAGAGATGCTTATGCAAGAGCATATTTTAAAACAACGGAAGGAGCTCACAAATGAAAAAATTAATCAAGCTCAGAAAGAAGCTTAGGCAAGAGAGGCCAAGGCCAAACAGATACTCCAGAAGACAGTATTGCATGTGAACACGGCTTCACTAACCCTCCTTGATGAGGATGAACTGGACATTGAGCCAGCACAGCTCAGGGTGGAAGTCTCTACGACTAAAAGTCATACGACAAGCATTGCATTAATAGATACGGGATCAAGTCATAATCTGATCTCATATGAGACATGGGTGGCTCTAGACAAACCACACCTTGAGGCCACCAATGCACAAGTACGAAGTGTGCACTTGTTAACTACGAAAGATGAGGGATTTCTAAGTGTTAATGTTTCCATCAGAAATAATCCCTTGGTTGGGAGGGTGTTTATTATGCCTGTAGGATCTATGGAGGAAGAAATGATCCTAGGACGATCTTGGATTTGCACCAATAACTGTAATATCCAATGGGAAAAGAGAATAGCACAACTGAATGAGAGGGCAACAATGTCATTTCAGTGACCTTATGGAGCCCAATAAACAAAGGGAAGCAAGCTATGATTGAGGATATCAAAACACCAAGGACGGCAACAATAGCTCATGTACCAAAGAAGGCATCAAACCCACAAACCATATGCAAAAAATAGCCAAAGTCACCAGGTACTCAGTAGTGGATGCCTAAGGGTAAACTTGGAAACCAGCTATACAATGATGGGAAGGGAGTAAATAAGGAATCAAGGAAAAAATCTTAAAGTACAGATAAGGGACAGAGATGGCGTTCAAATGTTAGCCGGAAGTACTCCAAACAAAACTCCACTCCACAAGGTACTTGTAAGCAATGGATTCAAAAGGAATTGTAGTGGCACAAGGCTATTACTAGGGCAATACAACAATATAGGTGCTCAAATCCCACCCCCAAAGCCCATCGTTGCAAATACCTTCAGAAACAAAGAAAGGGACAGTAAGAGCAACCAAAGCCAAATCCCAGCTAAAACAAATGCTAGGAATGCATAAACATTGGTGTGGGGAAAGAAGGCAATTCAACAGGATGAACTAAAGATAACAAACCCACCACAATAGAGGAGCTGGGCAATGTTATTGAGAAGAAAAAAGAAAAGGTGCAACAAATGGACACATACAAATCCCAATCAACAAGATTCAGTATAAGCACCCTTCAGTTGGATGGAGGGAAAGATCAAGCACTCTCACATGGAGTTAAAATGATTGCAACAACAAATTCCAAGAAGTGCCAAAGTACCACCTTGGTTCCCATGGCAATGAACAAATGGAAGTACAATGGTATCCATTACTCAAAAATGGATACAAGGTAAAAATGGGTAAACATGAAAAATGATCATTCACTTCATCCAACCAACTTTTTGAATGCATGATTGAGTGTTTGAGCATGAAAGGAATGTAGGTTATCAACTTGCACACACTCTATACAAAATACTTCACATCGTGAACTGAGTCCAAATGGTTCACGTCGTGAACTAGTTCCAAATGGTTCACGTTGTGAACTAGTTCCAAATAGTTCACGTCGTGAAACAATCCAAACATTTCATGCCGTGAACCGGTTCTCAATGGTTCACGCCGTGAAACGGTCACTTTTTCTTTGACCAATCATGGGAGGCCACATGGCATACTTCATTAAGCAGCCACCCAGTACGACGGCCGTGCCATAAAATCATTAGGAGAAATGTGGACTCAATTTTGGGCCCTATAAGAAGTGCCAACTCAGCTTAGAGAGAGAAAATAAAAAAGATTTAAAACACATCCAAATTTGCAATTCGGCTCATTTTTTACTATTATAATAGTAAGTTTAAATATATTAAAATATACATATTCTTTCAATGAGGTTTCATCTCATGAAGTGGCATTCTTTGTTGGATGCACGTAAAACTTGTCAGAACCAAGATTTCACAGATTTGAGGTAGTTATGCATTTAATAGATTCGAGGAAAGCTTTAATCATCATCTCAATCGTGGGGGTTTTCCTGCTAAAAGTTTTAAAAAACGTCCTTACTAATCAACACCATATTGGGGATATATGGAAATTTTCCATAAGTTTGGGACATGTGGTCAAATCTTTGGATTAATCATAACTTGAACACCGTTACTCCAAATTGAGCGCTCTATAGCTCACTAGATTCCATTTTCCAAGCGCTTTCCAACAATAGGTCACATGATATGGTTTTGAAAAACTTATAGGCATGTTATCCAGGTCCCACCTTTTTAGTATTCAAAAAATGGGAGTTGGGAAATTCCCAAACTCACGAATATAGTGTTAATCGAGTTAATTCTTGTTTCAATTCTTTAATATGTTTTATGATGACAGATAATACTAGCTTTGCAAATGAGAACATTAATCCAAATTTGGGGATTCCGATTAATCCACCTTCAACAACACATGGAGATGCTCAAATTCTCAGTAATAACAATAGTATAAATGGTGCATGTAAAAGAACATATGATACTTACCATCTTCATATGACTTATAATCTGAGTACCAACCTTTGAAGAAATGAAATAAGAGTTTTTTTTAATGTTATAAGCAAAAAGAGAAAAGGAGGAATAATGGAGAGCGTCATTTGGACTTGTGGGCCGATGGGTCAATGCATCCCAAACAAGGATCCATTTACAAATGCACCACCTCCATTTTATAACATTACAAACCTACTACATTTCACGGGTGATGGTAGACAAGGTTTGCTGGGTTATGCCCAACACTTGGAAACAAAAGCGATGGTTGTAGAACAGCAGAGGGATTTTCTATAGATAGAGAACACTGAAATAAAAAAACTAAATGGGTTGTATGTAGAGAAGCTTATGGTAAACAAAGAAATAATTCAGAACTTGGAGAAAAAAATTGATGCTTTAAGGAGAAAGGACACAACACTAGGGCCACGTAAAAGAAGAAGGAAACTTTGCAACATAGAGAAAATAAAAGTTGGAAAGTGGAGGGATGAAGAAGCGAGTACAGGCTGTAAGGTAATGTTAACTCTTGTTTCATATATATATTTCTCTTTTTAGATTAGGTTCTTTGTTTGAAACTAGACATAAGTAATTAGATTTGATGTTATTCTATTTTTAGATCTTTACTTCATCCAAAGTCCAAGGTACATTCCGAAGTTGGAGTGCATTACAGTCATTTGGTACCAAAAGGAATAGTGGAAGAGATGTTGTATCAAAAGAAGTTTCAAAAAATCAATGAGAAGCATGTGTCTTCTTTTATGAAAAAGAACCAGCTCGATGCAACTCAGGTGCAAGCCATGCTGGATGAGACTGGCATCTCTCAGAAAGCATATAGTATACTGTTTAAGGCACTAACAGAGAAATGTCAAAGTAAGAAGAATAAAGGTTCGTTACTTCCAAAACCAATGCAAGTAAATTCTGCATGCCAACATGTGAACATAGAGGTGTTTGAGAAGCTTGGTTCACTAGTACATATTGAAGCAACATTCGTTGCTAAAGACAGAGAGGTACCCTCCCGGGGCCTC